>NC_141496.1:51883744-52180260 GCF_009769465.1 Tauraco erythrolophus | reverse complement strand
GGGGACACGATTCCCCTTGTGATTTGTGTGGAACTTAAGACTGAGGGCCAAACTGGCCAATTAGTATTCCATATCATGCAGCGTCATGCCCAGTATAAAAGCGAGGGGCAGCCGGGAAGAAGGGCTTTTGCGCTTTGGCTCTTTTGCGCTTTGGCTTTTGCGCTTGCTGCGCTTTCGCTCTGTTGCTTTTCCTTCCTTCTCGCTCTCTCTCTCTCTCTCTCTCTCTCTGCCTCTCTCTATTTCGGGGCCTCATGTTTGTCCGGGATTGCAGCTTCGGGACGAGACGGGCTTCGCATACGAGGGGGTGGTGAGCACCTACACTGTATTAAATCATCTGTATTAAATCACTCTTATCTCAACCCACGGGTTTCCCATTTCTTCTTTAATTCTCTCCCTCATTCCTGGGGGTGGGGGAGGGGGAGTGACCAGCTGTGTGTGTGGGGTGGTTTACAACCTAACCCACGACATCCGGATATCTGTCTTTTGAAAATCTGCATCTATTCAGAAAGTTCCTAGCTCTAGCTTACCCTCCATAAACAATTTCAAACCACCTAGACATTATTAATCTCCTATAACAGTGTAACTCTCTTTTTAAGACTCTTTCATGATGACAAAATCTCTGATAAGGGCTCGTAGTACATCAAGCTTTATCATCATCACCATGGCTATAACAGTACCACTCTACAACACACAAACAAACTGGCTTTTGAAAATTGTTTTAGATTGCACAGAGTATCCATTAGACAGACACGTACAGTATGTCACATACCTACACTGGATAGCAAGAAAGAGCCCATTTTTTGGATGAGGGTCTGACCCACTGAATCATTTGTGTATTACTGACTGACTCACTGGATGAACCAAACATTGCAAAGAAGGGAATTATGTCAGATGAAAATGGTGACTAATAGTTCAGTTAAAAACTGAAATAGAGATAGGTGCATTATCCCATATTGCTTTATTCAGAAAGCAGAAGGATAGTGAACCCGTGGAGGTAAATGTATTTTTATTTCTTTTGATTTACAAATCCACTCATTTGGGGGTCTTTTGGCTGGGCACATTTTGTCATGTAGTAAAGATTCATAATCTGAAGCATAAATCAGTGTATGTATCTAGACACAAGGTAACGATCTTTTAATTCCATAATAGCCTCTATATGAGTATATACACAAATATATAGCATCAGTCACCAAGTGCTTTGGTGTTCCCTGTCAAGTGTAGGGCTCTGCTGAGCTAGGTGCTATACTAATAGGGAAATATTTAATGCCTTTTGTACTAAACAGAATGCCTTTCATTTTATCCCTGTGGTTACGGTCAGGCTTAAGGATAGAAGCAGCAATAACACATGGTCAGGGAAAGGTAGATAAGAGGCACTGCCATGAAAGATTGTGTATTTGCACAGCCAGAGATGTACTGTACCCTAGCTGCTGGCATGGCTATGCAACATTTATACCCTTGAGACACCATGGAGGACTAGAGAGAGAGAGAGTGAGCGGGAGACAGAGAGTGAGAATAAGAGGAAGAGGAGGGAGAAAAGGAGGAGACGATGGTTGTTCAAAGCGCAGGAGGAGCAGTGGTGAAGTGGGGGAAAAAGCAACTTATTAGCAGCAGTCAGCTATGAGGAGCTCCACTGGGGAGACAGAAAACGCAGCTTGAAGGCATTGGTGTGAAAACCATTGGCTGTGGTGTCAGTTTTGATGTGGTTCTGTCTCTAGCTGCTACTGTGGTTGCTCGCGCTGCTCACATCTATCACTCCCACCAGCCTGAAGGAGAAGGCAGGCTCTGCAGTACTGTTGGGTAGGTGTAAAAAATAGACAGCGAGACGGAGGACTGAGAGGAGGAAGGAAATTCTTGCCTGCAAGGACATGTCGAGCCTGTCCCACTAGCAACCCCATCGTTTAAATCACCAAAGCAACAGCTTAAGCTCCTCCAAGCACCCCAGCAGTAACGTGCTGTGCTGTGCTTGCTGTGCTGTGCAGGGAGTTACGGTTTCTTGGGTATGCAGGTTTGTGCCAGAAACCATCAGCGCCAGTGCATGACGTTGGATGGGAGGATTTGTGCTAGTTCTGTGAGTAAAGCTTTATACTCCAAGCTTCACAGCTTTATCACAAAGATTTCTTAAGGAAGAAGCTGAAAAGATGGTGCTCAGTGACTAATTTCAGACACTGTAAACCAAGAGAAAGGGAAAAGATATTCAGTGAATGTCGAACACATTCATGTCAGTCAACCAGCAATATCTTCTTGCTTGCTCTAGATGAATTATTGTCCTTGTTCAAGTCTTCATGGATTTCTTTCGTGTTTCAGTGGTATAATTATTATATAGGCAGAATCACGGCTGTAAATGAATTCCTTGTTCTATTTGTCAAAGCAGAGGGATCCAAGGTATGCTTTACTAGCTACGTGTAAATGACAAAGACTAAAAAGAAGTCAAGTTAATTAAAAAGAGATGAGAATGTGAATCGATTGTTTTCCACGGTTGCAATTTTTTCTTATAACCCTTTATGCTCTTTCTTGATGCACTCATGTGAAAAATAATGCTGCTACTTGAATCAGTCTTCCAAACTCTTTTCAAGTCTACTGTGCACTTCAACCTTTAACGACAAGCACTTAAACAAAATGCACTGTTCCACTGGATTTACTGTGAGCCTCTTAAGAGATTCCTCTGGTCAGCAAACTCACTTGAAAGCTTGACAATCTAGCCTTCTTTTTAAGTTGAAGAGGAGCTAATTTAAAATCACCAGGGAAATCAAATGTAGCAAATTAAAGCAGCAAATCAACAGAGGAAAGGTGAACAGAATTAAATGGCCAGTGATTTAACTTGTATTATCTCCTCTGATCATGGATACGTTATGTGAACGTCACCCCGCTTACTACCAGTGCTTCTTTGAGATCAGTAGGGTTGCAATAGCTACTTAACACACCTACTACGAGTAAGAATAATCTTAAAATACTTTTCCTTAAATGCCTCCTTTTGACTTCAGATAGCTGCAGTGGAATAAATCAGTACAAGCTATACGTCTAAACCACTTTCCAGGTAGCACGGTTTCTGATGTGATCACTTAATAAGAATTAGACAATAACAGAACTATGTTCAGATATATTTTTTCTTTTGAAATCAGTTACGAGCCTATTTATTTAAGCCATAACCCTGGCTTAGTGATCCTGAAACTAGTTATAAACTTGCTAAATCATTTTGACTTTAAAAAAAAAAAAAAAAAGAAAAGGAAAGCAATCTTCAAAGTAGGCTTTAGAAAACTGAGGAAGAAATACTGATGCTATCTATGCCCTTTTCCATTTCACAGGCTAGTGATATGTGTGCTTGCCCCAGATCAGCTCCCTCGTCACCCTCACAGGGATTTCAGCTGACATCTCTTGCAGCACGTTGCCTCCATCAACATGCAAGTTTATTCCAGGATGATCAACCTCCCTGTTCATGTCTTGTCAGACTCACCACTGTCTCCATGCGATGGCTCCCCGGTTACGTGAAGTAGAATAGTGTCATAAATAAGGCTGGGAGTAATTCAGCCTCATGCGGTCGGCAGTGTGGCCCCTGGGGTCTCCGAGCTCCCGGTCTTCTTAGAGAGAGGAGAGGACTGAACCCAAGCCTTGCCCGAGCCATTGAATGGTCCCCAGACTACAAGATGGACGAAGCTGCCACTTCAACTACATCAATGCCAACATAGCGCTACTAAAAGCTCTCCCAATGGAAGAAGACTGCACGACCTGAAGCGGAGCACATGAAGTTTTCCTCTTTTCACCCCGCAGCCTCCTGGTCTGATCACCCTAGCTGAAACACACCTTGTGTTAACCTTTGGATGCACAGTCCTGTATGACTGTGGTTTATCACTTGACCTTTTAAAAACTCCATTGCCCTGTGGAGCTCTCAGCTCTCTGAGGTCAGCCTTCTGACCAGCTCACCAGGGTTACCATCCTCTTGGATCTGCCAGGGGCGACGCTTGTGTGATTCTCTCTTTAATACATCTCAATCTGGACGTGTCAGGCTGGCAAAACCCCACCACTTGAATTGTTTAAGTCAGATAAAACACTGTTTAGACAGGCACATGAGGCCCTTTCACACCTATTCTCCCTGAAAATATTTCAGAGACAAAACAGACCTTGCGCTAAGCAGGAGTAATGTAGAACTGTTGTGACTTTCTAAATGGCTAAAAATAGCACATCATGGGAACTTCTTTTTCTTTTCCCCAGGTCTGGTAAAATGAGAGAAAAGTAATCATAAAAACACTGTCCTGTTTTACACAGGACTAGATCTCAGAGCTGAGATATAGTTATGAGCTGTCAAATCACACACAGGTTTTCATAAGATGCAGAACAAAAACCTTCAACCATATTTTAGGTCTTTGTTTTTGCTTTTGAGTTTTTTTTCAACCTCTGTACTGTCTACTGACTCTTTGCATTTTATCTTCTGTGCAGAAAACAGGGATCTCTTAATTTTCCAATAATTTTACAGGAAAACAGGTTTTCATGCATTTTTTGGACTTGGCTTTTTCAATATCTCGGCCCTGAGATATGCACATGAAAAGATCTTCAAGATGCTATCTCGATCTGCTCCCGGTTAACAGGCTCTGTGAAATCCTGCCCCACTGAACTCAAAGGTATTTTAAGGTAGATTGCTGAAGCGTTGGACTCCTTACGTATTTCCAGGGGCAGCCTAGAGAAATCTAGCAACACATGTTGCTCTTTGAATCTAATGGATGAAAAGCAGTTCAGGGCAGACTCACGTCTCTGGCTTTCTGCTTGCTGCTGCAGCTCTATTTATTAATTCTGCAGTGGGTATTTTATAGGCACCATGCAATGCCAGCTGAAGGTTACCACAGTAAAGCAGAAAAAAAGATGAGGACTACAAAGTCATTGGCAGTTTATTTTAATTCAGCTGGAAAGAGCAACTTCTGCTTTTATCATCCTTTGTATTTGGCAAAGGTTAGAGTTTATCCGAGTTTCACAAGCTGCCAAAATGCTGAGTAGATCCTGCCATTGTCTCAGTGAACACTGAATTGCATATTAATTGAAGATCTGAGGCTCTACATCAAACAATGGAAGCGTAACCAAACATTGCAAACCTAGGACGTGAATGTCTCTGGAGCTAGATGGGAATGTTTCATTTAACAAGACCCTTTAATTGTTTCCTACAGAAATGTTGCTAAATCCTTTGAAACTTTGGCAGCGTTTTGCTACTAGCCGCAGTTATTTTCTGGAGATCAGTCCAGCCTGCTTGCCTTGTGGTCATATCCAAATGACCAGGGTTAGGAACAGCCCCAGCATCCCAGCTCCTACAGCTGCTCGAGATGACATGCCTCATGGAGATTAAACACCTCACCTCCCACAAGGCCTATTGATCATGCACACAGGCGTGTTCTTACCTTTCTGCTTCCTAATAAAAGGAGAAATAAGATGAGGCCTATGAGAGGAGCTGTGTATCTCATCCTTCCAGGAGGTGTTTGAGTGCTGCAAAGGCAGAAAGCAGCAGCCAAGGGAGGAGACCTACACTGGCAAAGTGACATTTGCACGCTGTTTGAATAAACAGGAGAATCCAGTCATGCTGGAATGCATTAAGAATTTCCACCAGCCACAGACAATACAACATCTCCTGGATGCCATTTAATGCACGCATATAGATAAAATAGAAGGAGGCAGAGAGAACTGAGCATTTATCCAATATGAGATACTAATAATATAACATATATTACTAGAGGTGGAAATCAGGAATAATGCCAAGGAATTTAATGTATTCAAACACATACAAAAACAGGTCTGGTAATGATTACAACATATTTGAATTGTGGAAATTGTTCTAAGCTCTTTAACTGCATAGGTTTATTCATTTATGGAAATTTGCCTTGGATCTGGGTCCAGCTTTGTTGCTCAGTCCTTCTTTTGTAGCAGTCCTGATCAAAAACACAGAATTCCAGCATTTATAAGTTTACACATCTAGGTATGACTCCTCTCTTGCACGATTTGTTTGTCCCAGGAAACACTGTGAATTGAATCCCAGCTTCAACAATGTAGAGGTAACTGGCAATAGTTAGTATCATTGTGGCTATCCCTTGCTTTAGAAGTAGAGTCACAAATCCAGGTTATAGTGTTGATATGGTATCTTAATTGCATACCTACATCCCTTTCTGGATCTGACTCCACCAGACTGCCCTATGTATATTGTGTGCCATTTACACAGGATATTTTGCTGAGTATATCCCTAGACATTGTTTTTCTCATTATATTTGTAATGCAAAAAGCAAATAGTGCACAAATGTAGAAGACTTGCAAGTGTAAGTGATTAATGATAACGTATGTAGTTTTAATGGATCTTATTTTAATGGAGAATGGATTACAATCTTCAGCATGCAATGGTGTAATTTTAGATGTGGTCCAAATGTCTAGGAATCAGACATTCAAGTAGGAAGTAGTTGAAAGTACTAAGTATGTGCCATAATTTTAGACTCTCAATGCTGTAAACTGCAGCCAGGAAAATTTGTATCCCAGGGTTGGATATCATCCAGAGAGGATCGTCAGGCTCCTACAACTTCTTACAGACTTACCATAGCAACTTCCTTCTCCACCTCATCCATACAGCTGACTGCTTTCCTTCTGTCCCATGCTTTGGAGATGCACTCATAGACACTTCCAGTAAATGCATAGGGCAACCGACTCTTAAGATTGCAAAGAAAGGATCGGTGAACTAAAAGATGTTAAGGCTCTATTTCCATATTCAGTACACATACTTTAAGTAATAGAGATTTCTTGAGTTTCTTCTATTTCTTCTCTCATGGGCATATAACTGATACATTATAAAAACATTGTCCTACAGCTACTGGAGCCAGAACAAAGCGGTCATGGTTTTGAAAAGTCATTTATCACCAAGTGCCTCCTCTATATAGTTAGACACGCATAACCTGTGATTCTAAGAGGCAGCAATAAAAAAAAATAAAAACAACAAACAAACAGCAGTGAGATAAGGGAGATAAATTCGGTGAGATAAGATCTATTTTATATAAAAAGCTCTGTATCTCTCTCCTATCTGTATAGCAACATTATTTTGCCTGTTGTCTGTATTTCACCTAATTCTTCCAAATGCTGTTTTATTTCATAGTTACTATTTACACACACTAGCATTTACATGTTATACGTTATAGATAAATCATATTTAGCGCTGCTGTTGCAATGTTAAGTTCCACAAACAAGAAAGTGTGCGCCAGAGCATCACCTCTGAAAGAAAAAGTTACAATGTAAAACTGAGTTCCTAAGGTAAAAGATAACTATTTGCGATTTACGTACATGTTCAGATGTGACTAAAAACCCCCACGCTGCTTCTGGGTCTGACAGGTCTGACAATAAAAGAATACTTCCTAAGTACAACTTCAAAGAAAAGAGTAACTTCATTCATAAAATAGGTCACCAACAAGAGCTGTCAGGTGGAAGGAAACGTAGCAAGCAAGAAGCATGGAAAAGTGGAAAGTAAATTTACTGAGATCTCCTTCACGGAGAACCTCCACCTGTTTTCATTATTTCTGGAGAATTTTATAGCCCTGCTTTTCTAACACTGGATACAGAAACTTTAGCAACAACAACAACAAAAAAGCCATGCAAAGATTACAGAATTTTCTTTTTTTTTCTAGCGGGTGTTATTCACAGTGCAAAGTCAGCTGGAACATATAACAAAATATCTTACAAAGCTTCGCCTCCATATTGCTACACGCAATACAAATAAGGAATAGACTATATTTAAACTCCGCTATTTTATTTATTTTCTCATTCACCACTGAATTCATTCAGTCTTGATCTTCCAATCTTGCAACTTGATGGCAATTAGTTCTGTACTGGAACTCCCTCTTCAAAGTGTTCAAAAAAAGTTAATTGCTTAGCCAGCAATTTGGAGACAATGGTTACATAGGGGCCCCATTAGCAAAAATCTGCATCCAATATGTTACCTGTTCTTTAGGAATTGCTGTCTTCTTTCCATCGGTTTGCTTGCAAAACACGTTACAAGCATCTCCCATTCTTGTGTACAGCATAGCTGGGGCTTTTCAAAGAGGTGGCCACCCTTACTTAATTACCTGTGCAGTCATACAAGCTGAGCTAATAAGGCTAATTGAGTTTCCCGTGTCACGCTGTAAACTCATCCATTGAAGGGATCCGTCTGCTGATCTAAATTGCTGGTGCGTTTTGCCTGTCTTCTAACAACTGGTGGACAGAGAAAATACAGCAGTCACCGATCTTTAAAAGTCCTCATTTATTGCTGTTTGCCATACAGTACTGTTTACAATGCTCCCCTACCACACACACTTAAACACACGTGGACATAGGGCACTCGCTATAGAGGGAGCATTGTAAGAGTCAGTTGTATTTTAAGTTTGCAACATGAGCCGTTTGTCTGGCAGCACAGTGCGTACTGTTTTCTCATCCTAAATCTAGAAGGCCGAGAAGTTGAGTCTATCAGTTCAAAACTAAATATGGATCTACAGGACTCCCCAGTTTTTTTGCAGCCACATATGCAGCACTGGAATACCCAGCTTGCTTTTTCCCTTGTACTTCCTCCCAAAGAGGAGCTCTAAAGGGACATTTCTTTGGCTGCTGAATGCCCTGTATTTTCTCTCTTCACTAATCATGCATACTGTGCGATGCAGAGTTTGAACTGCTAAGCATGGTGTGATTCACTTTCTTATGTGAAAAAAAGGCAGGACTGCTGCACTTCACATCGAAGTCAGTGAGTTTGTAACTGCTGAGACTTTTAATGATTGATGAGAGCTTTGGCATGGTAGTTTCTGTTTGGAAAAGAGAGCTTTGAACTGGCGGATGAAATACGAAGAGGAGAGACTTACATAATGGGCCCATCTCCCCTAATCTCCTCACCAAAGAATACACAAGGAAGAAAAACAAGGAGGCCCTTGTAACCCTTGCAGTGACAAGCGCCTCACTTAATGTATTCAGTTACTTATTAGTAGGCAAATATCAATCTAGCACAACAGTGTGCAAAGTCAGCAGGGGGTCTGAATCCTGATGTTATTTTTCCCACCGCTGAATAAATGATGCCAACCACCAGCTTCAGAATCTCATGCTCATTAGTATGTATGGAATGAGTGGAATAAGCACTGGGAGATTTATATGGTTCTGTATTCAATTTAATTAATAAGAGACGGTGCTGATTTCTGGAGGAAAGAGGCAATGTCCATAGATTCCTGTGCACCTTTCATTGTTATTGGTGATGTGAATCTATCACAGCATGGAGACCTTAAAAAGTGCCCTCATCATCTTCTAATCCAACTGACCTTCATTAAGTAGACATTTTAGCAACATGCACATTATAATCTGCCACCACCATTAAGGTCACTGTAGAGTTTTCATTATAAGCCTCTTTCTTACAAGGTTTTGTAACTCTGCTGGAAAATTTAAGGATAACCAAGAAGTACTTTTTGCAGTATTCTTGTCTATTTTTAAATTCTGGACAGGCCAAACCAAAAGGGAACAACATAAATGTCATTTAAAACAAACAAACAAATGTACATCTATCTGCTGGTGTCAGACACCCAAAAGCTGAATTAGGACTTGGAAATCAATGTCTTACCACACTGAGGTCAGCTACAGTTTCACCATTGACTCCAGTGAGACAAGGAATTGAATCAGGCTTTCCAGTCTTTATTTTATTTTATTTTATTTTATTTTTGTTTTATTTTCAGTTACAGTCTTCTGAATTTTCTGTTTGCACAGTTACGAGGCATGGTTACAAACTGGTTAATGTTAAGGATTTTGCATCTCGAGTGATGTTCTGGTCCCACGAAAGTTAGTGACAAAACTCCCAAAGACTTCTTTAAGGACACTTCCTTACCCCAAGCACTTTATCCCACATCAAACATAGCTCATTTATAACTCTACTTTGGTTTTTATTCAACTGAACACTCAAATTAAAGATTTCAATAGAATACAGGCCCAAGGAAAAACTTAATACTCTTAAATCAAGTTTTATTTGTGTCTTCGACATAGGATGTAAGTAGATATTAAAATGCACATATGTTTTCTGCTGTTTTCTGTGAAGACTAATGCATATTCCACACAGAGCTGAATGTACAATCCAAGCAACATCCACAGGAAGTCCCTGCCAAAAGCAAGGAATAATGTTGTTTTCAGGACAGCCCCAATAAAGAGTTAGTCACCAAGAATATTGCTATAAATGATACCCTTGGCAATAATGTGTGGATTTATTTTTCAGCTAGTGGGAGTTTCATCACTGATGGCACATAAATGAGGAAGCCTGTAGTTTATTTCATGCAAGCTGATGTTTTCCTCTACATTTCTTTTTTATACATAGTCTTGCCACTTCTGCACCTATGAGGTATCCTTCTTTATCTACTCAACTTCCACACATGCAATGGTAAGAACACACTACTACACTACCTTTGCTAAGATGGTTAAGGAAAGGATCATGGTTTGACTCGGAACTCAAATATGTGCCTCCAAGCAATGGAAACCCTCCTTTCATGGTGAGTCATAGAGGCTTTTCCTGGCAGTCAGCTTCTGCGTGGTCTCTTGCCCTTTCTGTTGAATCAGTGACAAATCATCCAAGCGTCTTTCACCCGCTTCCCCTGAATTTTGTTGCATCAGTATCAGGCCCAGTGGAGTGACTGAAACTCACTTAGGCAGGGCTGGAATGTCTAGCCTGTGATTTACCTGGGACAGTCACACCCGGGAGCACCCAGAGCTGGCTAATGATTGCCAGGAATGAGCAAACATGGGAAGTCTCCGCTCCCTTTCCCTCATTCCCTGGTAATAGTGCAGGCTTCATTAGTGAAATGCTTTTCAGCTCTAATAATCACCAGGAAACTCCAGTCTACAACTAGGGAGGGGCTGTAAGTGACAGTAACACTGTTGTCACCATCACCCTCTGACGGGCCAGAAGCTATCACCTCTGTGCCCAGTAAGAAACACCTAACCCCACAGATACCTGTACTAGCTTCAGTGCAACTTATTGGGGAATAAAACCCTTTTAAATATGAGTGCCACTGGTAGAGTATAGACAGTTATCTCAAAAAATCTAGACTACTGAATTTGCATCTCCAGTGTTGATGTTATTATTTTTCTGGCCTAATGCAATACAGGAAAAAGCGAAAGAGAGCCCTTTCTACGTCAGTAAATTGAACTAGTGCTAGAAACGCCATCCTGTCAGTTTTCCTCTTAGAAAATGGGCTATGGACAAGCAGACAATGGAAAATATCCATTTCAGCTCTTTTTCTTGCGTATTATCTTTTCTAGAAAAAGCATACTCAGAAATCACTGCAAAGACCCCAAAACCCCCCACTGCCAGTTCCCCATCGTATCCTGAAAAAGCCACGCTGTGCTACAAACAGACGGCTCATCCCATCTCCTCCCTTGGAGAGGAACCATTTTCTGCTCTTCCCCACAAGACATCAGGAGTATTAACTGGCCCGTGGCGAGGCCAGGTGCATGGAGAACACAAGAGAGATGTGTTCCCACTGCCTCCTGCTTTCGCCTCGCTCACAGGTGTGAGCCCAGAGGAGCCGAACTCCAGCCAGCCCACCCAGGGACGATGACCGCTGGTCGCCCCGGTGCCTTTCCAGACTGATCCACCATCCAACCCATGTCCCAGAGCTCTGTTACTTCCTGGCTATCCTGTGTCACTTTTTCCACGCAGAATCAGGTCCAAACAGCTCATCGGGCTGTGCAGGGAGGTGACTGACACTGATGAAAACCGCTTTGCCAAAAGCAGGACACGCTCTTTTCTTCCCAAATACTTTGTCATGTCTTTCAACACCTTTTCAGTCACTCCTCTGTATCTTAGCAGGCCATAATGTGTTTGACATTAATTTCTCCTTTAGTATGTAAAAATATTCATATTGTTTAAAAGCAAGTGTAAACCTAGAGCAACTCAGCCTCTCATTTCTTGTTGTTTTAATACAGTAATCTCGCAGGATTGAAGGATAAAACCTGACTAAAAGATCATTCTCCATCAGCTGCTCATTTGTCAAGCTTTAACCAATCCCATTTTTCCTACATTGCCTTACTATATCTTGCCAATCTTCTGCTTCACATACAGACTATTTGCTTTCTTCTTTTGTTGGTCCTCTTTCTCCCTTTCTCCTCCCTACCATTACTTCTCTCTGTTTTTTTCCTCTCTCTCCCCCCCACTGCACACTCTGCTTCATAAATTTTCTCAGCTGGAGCCTTCTCCTCGTCTCTTCCATTTTATCCTGGCTGCTCTTTTCCCCCTCTGTTCTTCTCTTTCCCCCTCCTTTTTTTTTTTTCTGTCTGTCAGTTGCAGACCGTTTTTTTCTTCCTACTGCCATCAATTTGAGGGTTAAAAAAAAAAGTCGTCAGCTGGATGAGATTTAGTGTTATGAATTAAAGTGTGTGTGTTGGGGAGGAGGATGGAATAAAGCCTCTTTATTTCAGATACTGAAACCATTAAAGGTTTCTCTTTGGTAATATTGTATTGCCTGGCAATTCCACTTACTGAGTGTTCCTAAGGGCTCAGTTCAGCTGAAGGGACACTGAAAGTAATGATTTTGATGTATTAAACTAACCACTTCTTATTATTTAAAATTGGATTTGCTCTCAGTTTGATGCTGTAATTGTATTTAAAACATTTTTTTATTATAATATTGACTTCTTTCAGTGATGTCTTTTCAATTATGATAATTTTACACTTAGTTCCCCCATCTAGATCTGAAATGTTCATTGCTTTTTTGAAAGCCAGTGCAATCGTTCACTTTGGACCATATTTATCTACTGCAAGAACACAGGAAAAGCCAAAATAAATCTCTTTTCTCACTATTTTCCTTAAGCTCTTGATCAATCCCTTGATTTTACAGAGTCCTGATGAGAACAGAAAATTTACCCCAGGAAAACTGCATGAATTTGACTTAACCTTCCAATCAAAATATAGTTTTCATGTTTTCAGAGAGTCTCTCTACACCTCTTCGCTTGCTGTCCAAACAACTCAGTAGTTAGTGTCAAACCTCAATCATATAAAGAGAAACAGTAGCTGAGAGACATATTTTATTCTGTTCAGTTCCTCGGCATACTGAAAAAGGACTCAACATCTAAGCGAGATGCTGCAAAAGCTGGAGGGGGGGAATTTCTGAAATGGTGAACTAAAAATGTAGAGCACAATACTCAAAAGGAAAACCAACATGAAGTAGCTGAGGAACATACTGTCCTCTTCCATAATAAAAACAATAGGAAAGAAACCCTGAAAACTCTCTTCAGATGCTCTCTCTACAGTTTCTGATTAATTTTCCTCTCAGAGACTCTAACTAGAAGAGACTAATGCGAGATCATCAACATCCAATGTGTGAAGAAACTAAGCTCCTCTCTGTGGAAAATCCGATAGAGTTCAATACCAAATAATTTTTCTAGTGACTGAAATAAGCACCTATGGAATACAACAGATCAGTTATATTCCTGTTGTGGAGCTCTACAGGCTGGTTAAAAATTACCACAGAGTCCATTCCTGGTGAAATTTCACAAAACAGATCATCAGCAGGTGAAATCAATATAGATGCACTAACATTCAATTTACGCCAGAGGACGATCTGCCCCATGTGTGTTTAGAGTAATTTGATAACGATCTCTGCAAATTTCTGTTGGTTTTAACAACTACTAAATTCTACATCACTTTCCCATATTGATCTTCCATGCTCTGTTGTTTTGGTTTTTTAACAGGGAACCAATCCCTTCACCATATGGTCCAGCCACTATCCACAGTATTCTCTGCTTATTTCACCGTCATGTAACACTCTCCTCTTCTGGGAACCAGATAACACAGTGACATGTGAATGTTGCTCACAGCGCAACATGAATTTCTGCTGATTTTTCTGGCACAGTACAGCAGGGTCTGACCAGGGCAGCCTCCTGCATAAAACATCTGCTCCGCAGCCTTGTTTGCCTTCCAAAATCCTCCATAGATGTACAGATCAACCTGCACAGAGTTGGCACAGAGAGACTCCCATTGGGTTCCCAGGCAGAGGCAAATCCTTCAGTGGAGCCGCTGGTATTTCCAGTGAATATTTCGAACTGCTTTCCTAAATTTTGCATGCTTTGGGTGCCCCTGCCAAGCACACTCCAGGTCAGCCTACAGTCATATGGGCATCCATTTGGAACATGTCTGAACAAAGGGATTAAGAAAAGCAAATCCATGTACACCATCCAGCAACCTAAAATGTGGTGTTTCTAGTAAGGTCCTTAGTTTCAGTAGGAATTTTGCAGGGATTCACCAACCGTTAAAAATCACATCCATGGAGGAAACTCATGGCTTACCTGTTCTTGATCTAACCTCACTTTACATGTTTACAGCAGTCTGTAAAATGTCTAGTGCTCGTAATTTTGACTCTGCAGGAGCCAATTAGGCAAAAGACCCGTTGCCGTTTTACATTAAGAGATTGAGAATTGGGTCCATGTTGGTTTTTATGAGTCTTCTTTCCTTTAGTTGCAGCATGTCCAAGAAGAGCTATGTGCTGATTAAAAACCTGCCCGCTTTCAGCCACATTTCCAGTAGAGCAGAGTTTGGTGAATTCCTCTGAAGTGATTAAAAGAAAGACTTTATTTTTCCCTGTGTAGGAGTAATTACTTTGCCAGGCATTCAATAATGTTGTCTTGACAAAAATCATATTTACAGTTTGATGAGCTTTCACTATTGCTGTAAGATGAAAGAAGTCAACACTCCTTTATGTTAAGATGTCCCTGCACTCAACATCTTGTTTTTATTTGTGGTGAGATATATCCCCACAGGTAAAAGCATCTCTTCTGATGCCAGAATGGGAGAGGGGGAAAACGAGGTACAACCCCTCCTAAGATTATAGGCTTCGAGTGCCTCCTGGACATCAAAATCATCTCATGCCTTTTTTTTTCCTTGGGCAAAACTCCCTAGTGTTTCTCCAAGAGCTGTCAAAATCCTCAGCTCTGCCACTCTTCTGTGTTGTTTCTTGTCAGCGTAAAACTCTGCCACACTTTGAACCTTTGAAACAGGGGCAAGAATGAACTGAACTGAATCTAATATGAACGCCTGACACAGAAATTGGGGAATGTTGCACAGGTTATTCTGACAGAGGACGACAATGAATATGTGCTCAATAACAAGGTGCCCTTACACCCCTGCAGTATCTCAACTCCTCAGAACTGTATGTAATGGGATGCTGCTCCTACAATCACATGGCTCTGAGAAGTTGGTAGAGTAGAAAATATGTATATACACAGTCTGGGGCTCAGCATGCCAATTGGCATCGAACTTCATAAACCCAACTGAAAGAGTCAGCTGCTGCCAGTGAAGGAGACCCAAGTGCCCTTCAGACCATGTGTCCCACAAACTTCAAGTCAACGTATTTCACACGTGTTTAGGAACGAGGAGAAGTAATGTTTTCATATGAACCCAAGTCAAATCTTTGGTAGAGATCTACTCTGAAGAGGAGCTGGAGTGAGTTGGAGAACTCTCTATAGCTTGTGTGGATTGTTCAGATAAGGCTTTTAAAATGCACAGCTCCATGGAGACCTCACCAAGAGTTCCCAACTGGAAAACCCACTGCAATCTACCTCTGCAGCTGCCAAAAAGCAGCCAGTGAAAAAATATGTCTTTTCTCATCAATAAGGATAATAATTCCCTTCTCCAAGCCAGTGTAAGTAGTCCACAGTTGTTAACTAGTCTAGGCAAAACAAATCAGGTTGTGTCTCTGTTTTCAGAAAATCTGTCAGCATGGAGAATCGAGATTTATATTCGAGTTCCACAAAAATAGTCTAAAAAGCTTGGTGGGAGAGAAAAGATGGGAATAGTTTACCGGCTTGGGTACAGACAGAGAAATGCATCAGGGAGTCAGGTGGAAAAAAAAGGGTGTTTTTTTAAGCCATGAAGACACGTCTGATTTTGCAGACTGATTCTAATAAGTCAAGAGCAGAAGGAGCAGCAAGGGAATGTGGGGCAGAAGAGCTGACTTTCATTTTGGCAGAAGGCTGAATGAAAAAAGGCCACAATGTGTGATGTAAGTGAAGGAATCAGACAGTGCAGGCTTGGAAATTAAAGACAGGGAAAGAAAATGGATGAATGGAAAACACTACTGTAAAAGAACCTGAACATAAAACTTTCAGCAACTGATGCCTTAGCTAGTACCAGTGCCTGGAAAACAGGACTTCTTAGTGCTTTTTGCTTCTTACAAAAATTTCATAATATAAAAATCTGGTCTGCACTTTTCAAAACCCTAAATATAGGAGGAGAAAATGCTCTCTGCCAGAGAGCCTTTTTTGATTAATGAAGAAATTCAAGTGTAAAACAAACCATTCAGTACTGCGGAAATATTTGTGAAGTATCTGAAGTACACAGTAAGGGCCCAATCTAGATCTGCTTACGGCTCAAACCCACAACAAAGTCAGTGGGAGTTTCGAACACCTCGAAACGTATTTAGTGATTAAGCGTAATGTAATGATTTAGTGTCAGCCTTTGGTATTGTTGAATGGGTATTTCCCGCAAATCCTGACTGTGTTCAGTCTCTGTCTTCGTTTCCTGACAGAGGGAGAAGGAGCACGAGAGGGCTCCTTTGTGGAAATGGGGTTAGGGGTCTTGGCAAATCAAGGTACATTGATCTGGTTTACCCCCCTGACACACGCTCGGGTACCCAGAAATTATTTGTACCAGTTCAGTTTCTCTAATTGCTTTCAGATCTAGGGTAAATTTGTTTCACTAAAATTTATCTGTCCCCAGCAATTACTCTGTTTGGTGCAGACCTCACTTCTGTTTTAGATTTTCAGGCAAAGAAAGAAAATATGTATTAAGTCTCAGTTCCTTTGGTTAGAAAATTACCCTAAGTATACATTCAGTTTAAATTGCCTGAAAGGAAAGAAGAACTTTTCCTTGATACAGATGAATGTTTTCCCTTGTAATCTAACAACTAGAAATTGAATGAATGTGTGCGTAATTTTAGATCCCAAATCAAATATCGAACCAAAACCAGTTTCTCAGAGTCCTTTCATTATCTGAAAATAAAAGGCAGAAAAACAGCTCTCATAAACAAGTAATTATTTTAATTTTAATACCACACTCCGTGGCCTGACAGTAAATCCCCTAGCTGCAGTCTGTCCTTTCACTTATCTACTTTGGGGGGAAAAAGAAAAAAAAAAAAAGTATAAACCATGTTAAAGCAATTGCACATGTAAATGAATCCCCTGGAAACTAGATACGTTCGCGCTGAAATAACTACCGGCTCTCCTCGCAGCGTTTTACTCCGGCGGGTCCTACAGGGTGGAAATCACTGCTAAAACTCTGGGGGGACTGCATGCCGCCGCCAAAGAAACGTGCACGCGGATTTCCAGCTCACCGACTTGGGGCTACTGTGTCGGGTCTGTACCGCAGCCCCCTCCCGCAGCTTGTCCGTCCCAGCCCCGGCGCTCCGAGAGGTCAGCGGGGCGCGGGGGGCCGCACCCACGGGGGGGCGGGTCGGACCCTACGGCGGCCGCGCCCGGGGGCAGCTGCTGAGCGCCTGGCCCCGCCGGGGTCTCTGAGCCCGCCGGCGGCCGCGCACCTCCCGCTCCCGGGGCCGCGGTGGCGGCGTCGGGGCGGAGGGAAGGCGCGGGAGCCGGGGCGGGCGGCTCAGCCCCCGTGCGCGGCGGGCGGGGAGCGGTCCCCGGTACAGCCCCCGCATCGGGGCCGGGCCGGGAGGATTAGCGCCGGCGGCGGCGGGGCGCCTCGACGCGGGGCTGGGGAGAGGGGGATTAATGTATTAAACGGCGCTTGCTCCCACTCCTGGCTGGATCGCCTCCGAGACGGGGATTAGCGCAGCGAGCGACCACCGAGGCGGGATGTGGCGGAGGGAGGGGGAAAGGAAAACAAGCGGACGGCCGAGACCTGCGCCAACTGCGGCCCCAGTCCCCGCTCCCCCCGGGGATACGCGGGAAGCGCCCGGGAGATACGGCCCGGCCCGGCGCCCTCTGCCAGGCAGCAACATGCGCGGGGCCTCGCCGCGGCCCCCGCTGCCGCGCCCGCAGCCCACGAAGGAGCCACACGCATCTCCTGGGGGCTGCGGATGCCCAGCACCGTCCCTCGCCGCTGCCGCCGCCGCCGCGGGCGGTCCGAGCTACTCTGGCCGCTCGTGGGCGCCTCCGCACCGCCGGCTTCGCGCCCCCCGCCGCCTTGCCGCGCCCCGCAGGCGCGGAACGACCGTGACGGTTCGGGGCGGCGGCAGTTCCAGCGGGGGCCGGGGGTGGCGGGTCCCCTTCGCTTGCACCTGCTCGACATAAGCCCGGTAACGTCCAGCACCGGCCCCGCGCCAGCGGGGAGGTGTCGCTGGCAGCAGCGTCACCGGTAGAGAGCACTGAAACGAGGAGCCGCCCCCAGCCCGCATCGACAGGCAGCGGCTCAGCACCAGCCCCGCCGCCGGCCTCCTCCTCCCGGAGCTCAGCGACCCCCACCCACCGCGCCCGCCAGCACCGCCCCCTCCGAAGCACCGCCCCCCGCCCGGCGGGGCGGGGCTGCCGGGGCGGGGCGAGAAGAGGGGCGGGGCGAGAAGAGGGGCGGGGAGCGCGGTGCGCCGGTCCGCCCGCCCGCCGTGATCCAGTCCGGGCTTTGTCTCCGCCTCCGCCGGCGGAGCCGCGTCCCAGGGGAAGGGAGGGGGGCGGCGGGCGCCGAGGGGAGGCAGGGCAGCGGCGGGCAGCGGCAGGGAGACAGCGGGAGACAGCGGCTCCCCCGTCCTCGCCGCGCACAGTCCAATGCCCGGCAGCCCGGGGCGAGGAGCGACTGCGCTTTCCTGCCGTGGCACGGCCAGTGCCTCCAGCCTAGGAGTTTTCCTGAAGCAGCCGTCACACCGGGAGCACTTTTGGTAGAGAGGGAGCAGGAGGAGACCCCGAAATGACTTACCTCCCGAGGCGCCACTGAAGGGGACTTACTGGAGTGGAACCGTAGTGGAATTTGGGTCCGGAGAGGAGTTGCTAACGCGCTTTTTTTTTTTTTTATTTTTTTGCTTCTTCTCCCTGTTCCCTCCTCTCTTTTCGCCCATCATTGGAAATGAACAAATTGCATTTGCAATTCAGAAAGTAGAAATATTAAATACTCCGTCCCCCAGGAAGCACACATGTAGTAATGACAAAGGATTGCAAAGGAGAGAGTGGCTCCAGTTTCCCAGAGAGATCCCCTTAAATGGATTACTAAATGGGACACTCCATCAGCTAGTTCTGTCCTCTAGCTGCCTAGATACATGCACCGGAAAGGTACAGTACTCCCCCGTCCGTATCCCTACCTAATGTTCTGGGGTTGCTCGGCAAGGAAGGCTCCCGGGTCGCCCCGGCAGGCCCGGGAGGAGCGAGGATGGTGCGTGGTTTAAGGCTGGCTGCAGCTTTTCTGTCTCGACAGCGTTTGCAGCGCCCAGGGAGGAGCAGAGCCGCCTGCAAGTGCACACGCTGCGCTTGCTGCTGCCACTTTCCAGGCATCTCGTGGTTTCGCCTTTCTTTTTTTCTTCTTTTTCTACCCGCCTCCCCCCCACCCCCGTCCCCAACTGCTGAACGTGTTAGCCTTCCTCCCTAGCCCCTTGTCACGGCTTGCATGCGCGGTGCTCGGGCTCCCCTCCGCCTCCCCAGCCCCGAGCCCCGCTCGCAGCCGGCCGGCGGCAGGGGGTCGTAACCGCCGGGGCGCCGCCGGCGGGGGCCGGGCCCGGGGCCACCGCCCGCTCAGCGCCGGGCATCGTGTGGGGCTGGGTCGGGGAGGGGTGTCTTTGTTAGGGGGACAATGTGGGCGCTCCGTGCAGAAGCGT
Organism: Tauraco erythrolophus; assembly: GCF_009769465.1. Lineage (NCBI taxonomy): Eukaryota > Metazoa > Chordata > Aves > Musophagiformes > Musophagidae > Tauraco > Tauraco erythrolophus. The sequence goes on along the minus strand of NC_141496.1, from coordinate 52,160,512 downwards.
AATGCGCGGTCTCCGCTCTTCTATGCAGGGTAGTTGGGTTGCGGTTGATTTATTTTATTTTATTTTTTATTTTTGTTTTCCAAGGCTGGGGTTGCGTTTTGGGGGAAGGGGCCGGGAACCGAGGAAAGTTCTTCCATGGCGCAGCCGCGGGCTTTGTTCGCGATCGTGGGCTGGGGCCGCGGGCTCCCCTCCCCACCCGCTCCCCGCGGACAGCGGCCGCCTTCCCCTCCGCCCCGGCCCCGGTAGAGGGGGGCTGCCGGCTGCCCTCCCACAGCCCCGGGGAGAAGGGTAGCTGTCGGCAGGGCTGCTCCCCGCCCCCTTCTGCCGGACGCCGCCAGCTTCTCCCTCGCGGGCCGGTGGCTCTGACCGCCGCTTCTCCCCGGCTGGCGAGCGCAGGCAGGCGGGCTGGTCCCGGCGCCGAGCCCGAAGGAGACCAGATCCCTCGGGGCAACCAGGCGGGCGGGGAGCATCGCGGGGCAGCCCCAGCTCCTCTCCCCGGCCCTACAGCTTGTTCAGCCCCTCTCCTCCCTCTGGCCCCGGGGGAGCCGGGCGAAAGGGCGGAAAAGAGAAAGTTTTTCTAAGGGGGAATAACAGGGTCGGCCGGCACAAAGGAATTCTGTTCGGCCGGCCCTCCCAGAGGGACTGCGGGCTGGCGGCGGGGCGCCCCGCGTACGTCCCGCGCCCCCGGAGAGCCCAGGGCCGGCGACGGGGCGCGGGGAGGCCGGGCGGGGGTCGGGAGCGGGGCGCCTCCGTGCCGCTGATGCTGAGATGGGGAGGGATGCTGAGGAGGGGGGACAGGATGCTGCTGAGGGGAAAGGATGCTGAGGAGGGGAGCGATTTTCCCCTACGTACACGCACACCCCGTCTCCGTGTACGCGCGGCCAGGGAAGGCTCCCAGCTGAGGGCAAGGTGCGTTAGGAGCCGTGGCTGCGGCTCCGCAGAGGCAGGAGCCCGCCCGCCCCGGGCTGCGCTCCCGCGGGCGGTGCGCTGGGGACGCGGAGCCGAGGCGCTGGGGGCGGCGGCGGCGGCTCGGGCAGCCCCTGGGGCCGGCTGAGGGTCAGCACCGCCCCGCGCTCCGCCGCTGGGGAGGGCGGCGAAAAGTTTGGGTCTCCTTCATCAGAGGTGGAGAAAAGTACCTGCTTCTTGCGAAGGCTCGGCCGTCCCACCGCCCCTTCCTTCCTTCCTTCCTTCCTTCCTTCCTGCCCGAGGGAGGCGTTTCCCGGGGGGTGGCTCCTGCCGGCGTGCGGGTGGGGGGCTGTGGGGGAAGCGGGGCTGAGGCTGAGGCTGGAGCCCGGTCAGTCGCAGCGGAGATGCCCTTCTGCCCGCCGCCACCGCCTTCGTCCTGCCTGGCTCTTCCCAGGGTGAGTCGCAAGGCGGTAACTGCTGGGTTTTCCTTAGGCAAACGGCTCTTGTCTGTTTTCTAACCTTGACCGCTTGTTCAGGGGGAAATTTGTTCTCCCGTTCCTCTCCCGAGCTAATTGCTGCTTTCGAAGTTTGTAAACATGCGCGTTTGTGCCGGCGTCCGTGCAGCGCCGATCTCTAGCTGCTGTAGACAGAAAATTATTTGACTAATAGTACGGCAAAGATAGAGGCTTTAGTCAGCTCGGTGATCAATTATAAAAGACGCTAATTCCTGACTCTGCGAGGTGAATGCTTGATCTTCCAAAGGGGCACACACGGCTTGCAGGTGGTGTAAATAATGAAGAGCTAAATCTCCATAACCATTTTCTGTCACAGGGCTGCATGCAGTGGCTTATTATTTGACACAGATTCTGCTAACTTTTGTTCAGTATCATCCGGCAACGATATTAATTATTAAGCTAACCTCAAACACAGTAGCTAGAGGCGTGATTTTCCCACTGTCTTTGCAAAAATTACTTCAGAGACTGCTTTTGGTTTGCGTTCGTTTAATCTCAGTGTCATCCAGTGAGCCATTCTCATGCAAGTAATCTTTACTTGGCGGGTAAATCCTTTGGCATCAACGTGAGAAAGTCCAGCGGAGTCAGGCTCTTTTAATCACAGAACTCATGAAGATTTTGAGGAGTCTATGGCATTTCTCTCAGAGCAAGATTTATGCAGCTGTTATCATGTTCAGAGCTTCCTTTGTCATTTGTTTTCAGACCACAAAAGCAAAATGATCTTGCTCTGGTTAACTTCTGGGTTGTTATTTTATTTTTTTTTCTTTTAAATGAGACTAATCTAGTGTATTGTGAGGAAATTTGGATCTACTCCAGCAAACCCCTTTCTTCATGGAATTGCCTTGTATATGGTGAAACCAAATACTAGCTTCAGTAAGATCGGGAAGGTTTGTCACTCTTAAAAAAGTACAGTTGCCAAGGCGTTTCACTGTCTAGGGTTTAATTTTATCTAAGAGGAACCCGTTTTTAGTATGGTAGCTTCCATAAGGTATAAGGCAAAGAGAATATATACTAACTCTCTTTGAAGCTAAACAATTTCCTCTGCATAACAACATTCATCTCCATTCTCCACCACTCTTCACTGGAGAAAATCTTTGGCTTTTGTAGAAGTTTTGTTCACGAGCAGCATGCCCAGATGAGGTTTCTGTCTGAATGCTAAATAAATTTTAAAATAGCAGGTAATACCATAAAGTATATTTGCAACATTTGCTTTTCATGTAGAAGGAATCAAATGCTTGAAACATGGGCGAATACTGTCAGGGAAGCTGAATCATGTGGTCACAGATGTTCTGTATATTCTCAGTTTGCATTAAAACTGCATATTCTTACCTAATGGCAAAACCAACCTTATCAACTGAACTTTTACTACTTGAACCAAAAAATAATTGAGCACTAACATCTATGAGAAACAGGACTAGCTAACATTCGGGATTATCGCATTTTAAGACTGAAAAAGGAGGTAGGTCATGCTAAGGATGAGGAGTTGCCTTCATTGAATTTTTGACAAGAAAAAAAAAAGTAAAAGAAAAGGAGAGAGATCAAATTAATGACCTGTGATAAATCCAGACGAGAACTGTTTGCATTAAAAAGGAAGTAGGTGATTGTGAACTTGCTTGTGCCTGTTTTGTGAAGGGAAGGGGAAATTTGTCATCTTGTTTTGAAGAGCCATACATAAATACACATGAAAGGAGTTCACATGGTTTACAGCAGGGGAGACATAAAATGTTTTAGGATTAAATTGACCTGAGCTAATACATGCTTTGCATCCAACTTGTTTGCAACAACACATTGTTATACTGTTGTATAACACAAATGTTTTGTGTACCTGATTCCCATACGCTATAGCAAGGAGTTGAAAACAAACAACCGCCTAAATTCTGGAAAATAACATTCAACTCTATTAGATGCAGCATATGCTGGAGAAAAGTTGAACTGTACTAAACCAGAAGTTTTCACTATCCTAATTTGATACAGATGCTACAGTATTTTACCTCCTACTATTCATTTATTGAGGAGGTAAATCTTTAGTCCTTATGCTTCCCAGTCTCATTCACCCGAGTAAGCTTTGCTCACCCAGCGCAGCCTTGGTTGCCCGAGTAATTTTCTGAGAGTAAAGGCAGTTGCTGAAATATTACTCAAACAGGGACTTTTTTTTCGTGTTTAGGCCCCAATCTGAAAGTACTGTTCTGTGTTGGAAATCAATACTTGGTGAGCAGCTAAAGCCGTGGCGTCAGTGTATTCGCTCTGGATCGACCTTCAGCGTTAAGTCAGACCTAGATCTGCGTGTTATGGAGCAAAATCGCGCCTGACAAATTGTGACAAGCTTTGTCTTGGCAGGGCAACAGAAAAATAAAAGCAATGAACAATGCTTTTTACTGGTGACCGTGTGAGCGTTTTATGCTCGTTAATTCTGTGTATAGGGATTGCTCTGGGGTGGGCGAGGCATACACAGAGATCATTTTGGCAGTAAGATTTAGCCAGTAGTAGCATGGAGTCTGGCTGCTCATCAGCAGCGTACAGCAACCGTGAACAGCCAGAAACAAGCAGCTGGGGGAAAGGCTGGGCCGAGCCTGACACCTCTCTATAGGAATACTTTTATTTTTGGCCTGTCGCACCAGTCTATTCAGTGAGGAACACCTCGGATGTGCGTAGGTCTGTCACGGCAGAAGTGGATTTCCCCACTTCAAGCACAAACCTGGCAGACCGGAGATGGCATGCCTTTATGTTTTTTGTGTGCTCTCTTGTGAGACAATTAAACCGTTACCTATGGCCGTGGAAAGAAGTGAATGTTCGTGTTTATGCAGCGTTAAGAGATCTTTAATTGTCCGTGGTGAACGATGCTTTGGTTTTGGGTCTTGATTGCAACACGGCAAGTATGGCAGGACAGCTCCCGGGCACTGCTGTAGGATTTAAAGGGAAGAGTGCCACCTGCTGTGTTGTGATTATACATATAGCTTGTCCCCGCATCGCTTCTGGAGTTCCCCAAGCTGCTTGTCTGCCTACCCTATTTTAGCAGCTGGAAGATGTGAAAGGATTCAAAATTAAATGCGGTATGGGAACTGAGGGAGGGGAAAAAAAAAAAAACAAAACAAAACAGAAGAAAAGAGGTATGCACCTACAACATCGGGGTGTTCTGGAAGTCTTAGGAGGGTTTTATTGAAAGACAGGCGTAGAGGCATTTGTAGTTTTTGTTACTTCAGACTTACAAAGGCTGCCGCAGTTAATAGTGGAGCCACTGGAAATAGGGAAGGGGATGAGAGGTTTATGCCTCCCCCCATAAAATTATCATATTCTGAGCTTTCAGGCACCAGATGAACATAAGTGAGGCTGCCAGACTTATGCCCTCCAAAATCTAAAGTTTAGCTCCAGCTATAGTTTAATAAAAAAAGGAAGTAGATACCACTTTTTTTTAAAAAAAATCACAAAAACCAAAATCAAAACCAACAAAAAACAGCTTTAAAAAAAGGAGGATGAAAAGGAGAAAAAACCAACATGTATTATCCTGTAATTCGCTGCAAAAGCTCTTGAAGTTTTTCCTGGTATAAAACTGTAGTTATTTATCAGCTGAAAGGAGGAGTGTACTATGCTCTCTGTGAATACAGCATCATTTTATATGAAAGGAATTTTTCCCCAAGCCCCAAAGTGTTTCTTTAGTAGCTGAAATAGAGATGTAAAATGAAGTAGATAAACCAGCTATTAACGGAGCTGCCAGTTGTTGTATCTCTAGAGTGAAGACATATGGTAATTGACTACATTCAGTGATGACCTTTCCTTTAAAAGTATTGTTAATAATAGGCATTTCTATATAGAGTATTTATACTAGATACTTGAAATTCACATATCATGGACTACCCCATGCCATTTTTTCCGTTTTTTTTTTTTTTAGCTACCGACAAAGCTACTACAGAGGAACGTTTTGCAGACGTAGTTTTACAACATTCTCGCAATGCTGAAGTTAAAGAGTTTCCAGGGGCAGATGCACGGCAGTGCGGCACGTCGTTCGACAGGGCAGCATGTGTGCTGTCCTCGGTATGGGAAGCCTTTGGCTCGTTCTCCCTCACCCAGCCGTGCCTTGACTGCAAGGTTATACCCTTTGGATGGTACGGGCAAAAAAAATCATTCCTATGCTTTTATGATCTCTGTAGCCAATTGCCTTTAGTGAAAACTTAATGCTTATGAAAGTGGAAAGGAATAAAGAATATTTTTATTGTGCCATTTCACCTTAGTCTGAGACCATCTAGTGAATGAGGACTACAACACTAGTATTTTTACTGGAGATAATAGCAGAAGTTTGATTATGCGCTTAAAAAAAAAAAAGTATTCCTAACCCTCATCAATTTTGCAATGACCCTGACAGACTCACAGGGCCTTCTGGTAATGAAAATGTGTAGAGTATATAAATGGTCAGGTGTTCCAGTTCAGTGGATGGAAGAAGTACTCTCTTATATGAATCCTCAACACAATGGGAAAAATTGTGTCCAAATATATTCCTGACTGCAGCAAACATTATTTCTACTTTCTTATCTCTGCCTGCTCAGCTTCACTCAGATGTTCTATATACTGAGTGTTCCTACGTATGGTTTTGGTAATCAGATGTGAAATTTGCTATGTTGGTTCCTTCACCATTGTTCATGAACATTTATCCATTACTTGCACTCAGGGCAGCCGTTCATTGAAATGTTAATGAGAATTTCAACAATTTGTAGTTCTATAGAAGATTTTTTTTTACCAGGAAAAAAATCACTGATTTGTTGATGTCTTTCAAAATTTACTTTTTACTGGTAGATTGAGATGGATTCTATGCTAATTCCTCCTGCATTCCTGAATTATGGCCTAGCTAGGCACTGTCGCTGGGATCTTCATCTATTAATCATGGAAGCTGCTTTCTTATTCGGTTGCCATAGTTTCAGTGCCTCAGATAGTGTTGGGATGCCTTGGGAAAGGCTTGAGATATACTCGGACTTGCAAGCCGTGCAGTTATTTTGGCAGTAGTAGAGCTCTGAAGGAATAGAGAACAGCATCCAACATTATTCAGAGTTGGATTAAAAGAGGAAACTTCTGGATATGTCTCTCTGGACCTTGTTATGTGAACGTCCAGCTGATATTTACTCCCAAGATTTGATTTTTGTTTTGTCTTGCTGGTAAAATTGTACACTTCGGAGACTAATGGCTATCATTACCCATTGAGAGAGCAAGAAAGGCTTTTCATTAGTTCTGCTGATAAATGGTTGAGTAAATTAGGGCATTTAGGGTTTCCTAAGTAATCCAGGTAATTTGTTTTACATTCTCTTTTAACCTCACTACATACAAGGTGACATCATGTTTGAGACTTGAGTTAATGTTTATTGTTACCTTAAATTTAATAAAATGACAGTAAGTATCCTTTTGTCAGCTGCAGAGAAGCTTGAATTACAAAGTAGGGAAAGGGAAGTAAACTTTTTTTTCAGATAGAGCTAGTGCTCTTTCAGCACGGTGTTGGCATTGGCAGTATTTCTTTTTTAAACATTTCAATATCTGTTCACAAATATAGCGTTAAGACATGCATACTTTCAGAAATCTGGAGTTGTGAGTAGTCAGAAATAGCTTCTTTGACAAATGAGAAAAATGGTGAAGTAGTAAATAGGTCTAACAGGAAAGTAGCTGGAAGACTGACTTGTCAATGTAGTGCTGAATAGTAATTGTTTTGTCAGTTATGCGTAATATAAAATAATGCACAAACATCTTTCAGTAAGCAAATCACGGTCTCCTTTTTCCTTTCCCATTGAGAAAAAATTTTCATCATTTCTGTGTGAGCAGGAGTAAGCCACATGTTTTAGCAGATATTTAAATCCCACTTCTTTTGCATTTTACATTACAGTGTCTACAGAATTAAGTGATTTTCCTGCAGTTCTAATACAGCAATTTGGTTGTTGCACAGAGAAGCTTGATATGTATCTTCTGTTCGCACAAAAAAAGCGCCTTGAATATTCACATAAAGCAAAGAATGATGTTAAAAGCGGTGCAGTTTAGATTAAAGAATTCAGTGTAATTGGAACTAATCTGGAAAATTAGCCACTTTTTTACTTTCAGATGGTTAGCTTGCATTCAAAGATGGGTTTTAAAGCTTCAGCTTGGGACTTTACTACCTACTCTTGTCAGTTTTTCAAGTGAGATCAACAAGCAGATTGAGAACACATGCCTGTTATTTGTAAGCCACCCTCAGGAGCCCTACCAACTGAACAAATTGAAGTCCGAAAATTTCGTGCGAATTTTAAAGATGACAAAGCTTTGTTTGCTGGTAGGTGCACAGAAATTCTGTATTTGTAATTTTATACTTTCACATGGTATAAAAGTTTCTATTTTATAGTCTGGCTTTTGCATACTGTGTTGTATATGCATATTTTACATGAAATTAATCCTGGCTTGTTTCCTGGTAGACTCAGAATGTGCATGTAACTAGCTGGTCATTTTATAGTTCCCTTTAGAAGGGAGCTTTTTTGCGTAACAAAATTGTTAACGGTGGAAAAATGTCTTAGGTCAAAAGCAGTAGAGGTACAAATTTAGTTGTGGTTTTATACTCAGAATTTATTGTACTCCATTGAGTTTCAAATCGCTCTGCATAGAAAATGATATAAGCAGTTCTATAAGGTACGTTTGTACTTTAATATTAATGATTTTTATTGCTTATTATTTATTTTTGTGTCTAAGATGCAGAGAAGTGAGTGATAAGTGATCGTATGGTCAGTATAGAGAACCAGACTTGCTCCTGTTGGACAGCACAGAAGAGTTTCTACTGAACATCTCACCAAGCCCTTACACCATTTATAGTTCAATATAGTTCTTTCAGTTTATTTATGGTTAGTTGTAAGAGTTCTTCTGCATCCCCAAGCAGCTGAATTTTATCATCATATGTACTAATGTCATCAAGGAAAGAAAATAATAATTCCTAGGAAAGTAATTGTTATATTTGTGTCTTTATAGCAATGTTACGGAGTTTACTTTGCAGATCTTGCACATGTTGAATAGCGTCTTACTGCCTGAATATTCCTGGAAGGGTAAGGCTTGGCTTGGGCTGCAGGCTTGCAAAAAGACCTAAGGGAGAGGCAAGTTGTTCGTACAGCCCTGCCCACTGGCCCCTTGGAGCAGGTGGATGGGGAGAATGACGGAGGGCGGCCGGAGCCCTGGCCCGTGCGCCTGGGTCTGCGTGAGAAATGCTGCAGTTGCCATCAGCACGGGACGGGAGGATACTGCTGCATCTGGTCCCAAAAGGCCAGAGCGAGGAAGAAGATGGCATGGGATGTCTTTGTGCTATCTGGAGCTGCTTTTCTGCCACTCGCCTGACAGGCACAGTACTGCCTGCTGCCTGATATCAGGGTAGAGGTTGAGTCCCGTGAGATTGTCATTCTTGGGTAGTACTTTGCTCCGCAAGCATGGCTAAATGCAGCCTGGTGTTTGATTCAAAATGTCTTTTTTGTTATATAGAGAGGATCCCAGGTTGTTTAACTGCAATCTTGAACCTCAGGTCGTAGTCTGTATACTGGCTTTTCATCATAGCTCTCTAATGAAAGAAGGGCATTGTGCATTAAAATCAACTTCTGAATTTTATTTTCAGTACGAACAGAATTTGATACTATGTGTAGAAACTTCTAATAGCATTCAACCCATTCCACTTCTGAGAAATTTGTACTTATTAACTACAAATGCGCAGCTTCTGCAATTACAACCTACTGATCCTAACCATATTAATCAGAAATGGCCACGGTTAAGTTGATTTTTTAAATTTGCTGTAGTCTGTTATAGGAAGGTGATTATATAACATATTTTTAAAATACTGTGCCCATGCACTAAGACTTCCTTTTACAGAAATACAATGTGCAGAATTTTTTTTTTTGTTCTTGGAAAGAAATGAAAGAGGAGAGTCTTTTCAAGTTTTGCAAAGGAGTAAGACAAACTTTTTTCCTAGTGATTCTTTGAGATGCTTTTTTTCTCACCTGGTGAAATTATTCTTGAATTTCAATAGGAATTTGCTTTTCTTTAAAAAGAAATTAAGAATGGAATCCTTAAAGAGCTGTTGTGGGAAAAGGAAAGATTTTTGCATGAGCTACTACACTTTTTCATTATTATCTGCAAGGTGTTTCCTTTTAATTCTGTTGTGGGAAGTTCAGCATGTTCAGATACACTGATTAATTCCGTCACGAGATGCGTATATTGTAGGGTGGTGTCGTCTTTTTTGCTTTATCCTGTTCTAAGCATAAGACCTAGAGATATTGCCAGAACACTTCCTTTCCCAAGATTAAAAAAAAAAAAAGATCCTGTTCTTGTTCAACAGCATGTGTAGTCCAAAAGGCAAATTTAGCCAACCTGGAGCTAATAGCCTGAAGGTGTGAGATGAAGGCTGGTGACTGTCTGGCTGACTGTGAGAATAATGCAGTTCTGATTTGTCAGAACATTTTTCTTAGAGTGCTACATATGTGTATTAAAGTATCTATCAGAGAAAAACTTTGAAAATAAAAGGCAAAGCGTGGAGCAGAGTGAGTTCTCTGACACACAAATTTCTGATTCCTTTTCGGTGCACCCTTTACATTTTTGACCAACTGTTTTTGTGTTCATCTGTGCTTGTGTCATAAGCTGTCTTCTGTAGCTGAAATCCTGGAGGTAACATCATTTGCAAAAAAAACCTCCGGGCAGCACCCAACTCAAGTGCTGTTTATGAGAGAGAGGCGATTCAGCCAGGCCCTTTCTAGGAACATGTTGGTGCAACTAAATGCTGGTGATGTGCTGCAGAGGGTAGTCTGTATAATGATTGCTAATTTCGGAGAAGGGGTCTGTAAGAATGCTTGCATTGATTTACCTTGAATAGCAAATCAGTTCTTTAGACTTCTGTTTGGTATGTTGTTTTTTTGGTTTTTTTTTTCCATAAATGGTCTGTAATCTGTTTTAGTTTGAAACAGATGAAAGAATTCATTGTTGTCACAGTCAAAGAACTTAAAGAACTTTTCAAAACATGGAGCATCTACATGGATGCTTACATCACTGTTTTTTTTAGGAGGACTAATCCTGACCTCCTCCTTTGTGCCAGACTCTCGAGATCTAAATATCTGGATTCCGTGCTATAAGCCTCTATTCAAACAACTCACCTTAGCTTACGTGAATATGTCATCAGAACCAATTAACATTGCTCGTGTAGCTAAGTGCAGAGGAGCTAGGCCGAGGCACAGAAGTATGGGTTAGCAGGATCTAACTTTTGATCTGTTAACATCAAACAGAAAAATGAGGGCACAGTTTTCCTTCAGATTGCATGTCTGTTTTTATTTCACCAGGCGTGGGATTTGTCCAGGAGAGCTAACCTCGAAGTCTTTCCTATCGGTGACATAAATCTTACTGACTTCAGTAGGAGTCATTAGTTACAGAAATATAAAATTTTTGGAGGAAATTAACTCGTGAGCAAATTGATATCAAAACCATCAAGAAGGCATTGTACTGTAATGGCATCTGTACATTGAATTGATGTTTTAGCTTCAAAGAGTCTAGTATTGGAAATTTTTCGACAGTAAACCAGCAGAGAACGTGTTAGTAGAGGGGCTGGAGTGCTACTTCACAGCTGCGCTGCCTACTTCTAGACAACCATCGTATGACAGCCGGCTCTAACAACTACCCGCGCTTAAAAACAGGGTTGTGTAAGAATAAACACAACACATTTACCGAAATACATTTATAGGGGGAGGGCCTCCAAGATTTAAACAGATGGAATTTACTGAAAGAGAATCCATTGCATTTTCATCGCCTTGCATGTCAAAGCCTGGAAGAGGGCAAGTGCCTTTTCTTACCTTGACGTAGTGGCCTTAGAAACTGGCCCGGACTTTAAGAGAAAAAGACCTTTCACCTTTTGACAGCGTTTCTAAATGCAAGGGTGCAGCTCTAACTAATAGTATAAAATCTATAGAAACAGAAGAAGAGCCTGGTCACATGTTTTTATGCGTAAAGTGAGAAGTGCACCTCTTTTAAAGTTTTCCAGCAGCCTGTTCAACGGGGCTATTTACATTGTGAAACCTAACAGGAAAGTGCACTGTGCTTTTTTTTCCTTTGCATGCAGCCTGCCCTCTTGTGCTGCAGAATCTCAGTGCAGATGCTTCAGGCATCCAGATGATAGCTACGGTAGTGAAAAACATGGAACAAAAACAGGAAACGATGGACACAAGCCATGCTCTTCAAAGGCACTGATTTTGTGCATGTGTGTGTGTTGTCTTGCTGTTTGCAGTATAAGAAGCAATATAGTTTTCAGCTTTCTTTATGCAGAGACAGAGACATTAGAAAGTGGGTTAGCCAAACTGATGTGCAGAAAAGCTCTAGGAGTGAATTGGCAGCAATGGGTAAAGGCCATAATGCATATGATTAAAGTGAGACATGCTGCCTACACAAGGAATTGCTAACAAGATTCTTTCACAGCTTTCGTGTCTCAGCCCTGCTTTAACAGAAAATAAATTCATGTTTAGTTTCGGTGGTTGCGCTGTTTTGCTCAGCCCTACAGGATAGATAAGACAATCAAACTGTACAAGTGCAACCAGTTGAACGCAAAATAATACAATTTGCACTGAGCAGAAACCATGGCTGTGTGTATTAGCAAAACGGTGTCCCAGGTTAACGATCACTTGGTCTGTCTTGCGCTCCTGTTCTCTTACTGCTTAGTTCTTTAATAATCACAGGAAAGGAAGGCTAAAAGCACAGGATTAAGTTAAGGCAAATTAGTTGGGTATTTTAGAGAAAAGGGAAGCGAGAAAGAGATTCCATGTCCTTTAACCAATGTTGTGCTTTTTTTTGCTCCTGTTCAAACAAGAGGGTAGAAGTTGCTTCAAGCTATTAAATAGTTTCTGGCAGTATTTCTAGCACTTCCACTTGCTCGTATGAAGAATATTTTCTGTAGCTCAAAACCGTATTTAAGTACTCTCTTATGATTAAAGAACTTCCAGAATTTAGTATAAAGTTTTTGCAAGATGCATAAAAAGTCTGCAGCAGCTGTATGTTGTCTCACACAACTCATAGAAGAATAAAGAAATAGTAAGTCAACTAGTTCTTTATTTTAAAAGTGGCTAAGAAATCAGCTTGAAATGGGTTTGACCCACAAATCTAAAGCTATTTTAATTTTCAAATTTCCAATTGATTTTTTTTTTTTCACTTATTGAGAAATAATGTGCGTTTGGATTTGGATTTTGCCTCAGGCCATTCCCATGTGAACTCAGTTTCTATTTTAAACCATTTCATTTGTGTCTTGCTTGAGACACAGCATCTTTCAGCCTTCATTTTCTTAACAATAGTTGTATTATAGATCCAGAACAGGTGAAAATGCAGATTCTGGAAGTGATTCTTTTAGCCATCCAAGAGTTACTTTTGCATTAAGGACTCGAGCCCAAGTGCTCAAGTCTTAACAGAACAAACTTGCCAGGGTTAGCATGTTCTGGGATTTTTTTTATTTTTTTATTTTTCTTCTGTATCTCAAAGCAACATACGCATGGACAGAGTTTTATATGTTTTGAAGTAATTCTGCTCCCACTACTGCTGGTCTCCTGAGGTCCACACAGGCTGAGACATCAGCCAAAGGGCACAGCAGACTGACCAAGGTGCCTATGCTTACGTTCTGATTTTGGGCCTCTTGACTTCCCTTGTGGCTTTAAATTTGTGCCTCCTCCAAATCCATTTTTCCAGGGTACAGTGGACTCCCATCTTTGGAAGATCTTTCTGTACAGGTGATGCGTTTGTATCTGCGTCCTGCCATTGCTCTGTGGGCAGAGGCTTGCTTCTGAGCCCAGTTCACATGTTCGCCCTCTGCTCAATCTGCTCCTGGGTCTGAGATCTGCAAGATTCTGCATGTGGTTGTAGGCAAAGCCTTGGGTAGAAGGCTGCTGTCAAGCAGCTGGCATGTATGGAAGAAAGGTGATGTGTTCACAAAGAAAGAGCTCAGTTCTTCAGTATCATCTGGTCAGATCTCGCTTAAAAAAAAAAAATAGGGAGTTGTCTGTGTTTAAAATGTGTCATAGCTAAAACATCTAGAGGCTTAGAACAGAAACTACTCAAATACATGCATAAATAAATGAAACCTGCCACAAGAATTATGAAAGACTGCAGGCCTTCTCTTCCTGGGTACATCGTGAAGGTGATGCACTGGAAAAGCATTGATGATGCATGGAAATTCATCTACAAGTAAACAGGTTGCCTCATTGCTTTGTTCGCACCTGTCAGCTGCTGGTAAACTAGACTTTTCAGAGTAGGCATTTATTTATTTAGATTTCTGCTTTGCACGAGTTAGGAACTTCAGGTTTGGAGAAGTGAAGGCGGGAAGCCTCCAGTTCTTCTCAGTGCAAACCCCAGACACTGTAAGCATCTGTCCTAAGCCCTCCTCAATACTCACGAAGTAGCCTGGAAAACAGCAAGGTTGGAGAGGGTGCTGGATTTTCAGTGCGACCAACACAAGGTGCAAAGAGATGGAGGACGTGCTGTAGCACCAAGTCGTGTTGCTGAGAGTGGTGTCTCAGCAGCCCTAGCTTCATGGACACACTGCCAGCTCCAGCTCAGGTCTCGCCAATTCAGACAAGTAAAGGTGGTTTCTGCAACTCCATGGTGAAACCAGTTAGGATGAAACAGATGCCACTGAGTGACAAGACGGCTCATACTAACTGGAGAGATTATCTTTAAAGAAATAGGTGGGATGCACCACAAAATATTATATTGCACTCTTGTGGTGGAACCTGTGCTCTCCTAGGAACGTACGCAGTATTTCCATTGACATCAACAGGTGTGAAGCAAGGGCACTGTCTTTGGCCATGGCTTTGGCTTAGAAAACACTGGGACATTTTGAAGTCACTGCTGTCATTCTCTGCTTTAAGATCCATTGCAACTTTATGTTACAGTGTGAGATATATAAACATTTTTCTGGAACCTGCAAGACTAAATGGAAAATTAATGACAAGCTGTCTACCTTAACTGCAGGAAAAATTCTTACTTTTTGTCAGTTTAAATGAAGCCCTCTTCTTGAACTGAGTACTTCATACCTAATGCATTTTTTGAGTGTTAACTCAGCAGGCAAAAGATGGGAGCTGTGTTGTCCTGCTGAAGGATACACTGGAGGGAAAAAAAAGAATAGAGAATTTATCTGCTTCAATATTTGCTGTGTCTTTGAAGTGTTAATAATACTTGGAAAAGTTTTTATGTCAGGTTAGTGCCTACTCTGTGAGTTTATGAGAGGGATTGCAAAAAAGCTAGGAATAATTTGCAATTTTTTTTTTTTCCCCATACCAAAATCACTAAGAGGGTCCAGGTTGAGGTATCACTTTATCTTGACCGCATTTTTTTGACCGAAGCTTCACTCAAAATATTTTCATGAAGAAAAATATGTTTTTCATTGGTTCTCCCCAGTTAATTAAGTTGAAGTTAAATTTATGGAGGCATATTAGTGATTTTGGTATGTGTAATCTCTCAAAAAACATTATCTTTGGAAAGATAACATCATGGCTGAGTAAGTCAACAAGAAACCCATAAACCTTGAAATTATGAACTGATACAGCTGTGGTACCATACTGCTCTTGCTGGATCCCAGCTACTTCCCACAAGAGGTGGGACAAACACAGCTATGCAGAGTAACTTTTAAGGAAAAAATGGTTATAGGGGGCAAGGAAAGTAGCTGTAAGGTTGAGCCTGAGCGGTGGAAGGTTTTTAGAAACAGAGGGGTTAAAGGAATAGCTGTAGGTATATATCTATACTGGTACAGAGAGATGACCAAAGTGCCAAGGTATAGGAGGGGAGGGCAGGATGAAAGTGCTGTATTTCATTGCTCTCTCTACCTCACAAACCAGTATGCCGTGGGACGATTCCTTTCTGATGAGCTGTCACCATCTAAAGTATATAGGAAGCTTGGAGTGGAAAAAACAGATGGCACAGGGGAGATGCAAGCGACATCCTTTGTCTCTCTGCCTGATTTCTTTACCCTTCTCACAGAATTCAGTAGGTGGGGGAGGAAGAAATCCCAGATGGGACTCTGCTCTCTCCCCACACCCTCCTCCTTGCCCTGGGAAATCTCACGAGTCTCCTTTGACTTCTCCCACAAGCTATTGGTGAAGAAAAGAAGAAGGTTTTCCATCACTGCTGAGCATCTCAAGTGACTGGTTTGGAAAGGTGTTTTGTTTTTTTTGTGTGGGGAAGAGAGATTAACACGTAGCAGTGCAGAGAGAAGAGACACAGAAAAGAAGTACAGTAAGCAATTTTTTGTGGTAGTTAAGTCTTGGGCAGAGAGGTGGAAGGAGGCTTTACAATAGGTGCATTTGGGCGGAAGCCGCTCGTGGGCTGTATGATCTTCTTGGTGCCTGGCCAAGGGTACGGGGACGCATTGGCAGCCATGAGGGCAGGGCATTGGCCTTACCCTTCGCAGCTGGCTGGTCAGCTGGCTGGAACGAGTTCATGGCTTCTGGCCAGTTTCCACTGAACTAGTAAAACTTCCTCTAAAACAAAATCCCTGCACCTGGCACTGTTTAGGAAAATTGTCGGTAGCCTCAGCAGGGAAGCAAAAGCCTAGCTCAGCACAGAAGTCAGAATCCCTGAAAGCTAGATTTTGATATATTAAAACTTTTTTTAAAAAAAAATGGAAGCCTGTGTGTTTGAAGATAGGGTTTTTGTGGGTGGAGAAGAGAGAAGCTGGTGGCTCTGGAGGGAAGAGGCCGTCAGGTCTCTGCTGGACCCAAAACTCTTGTCTTTGTGCACCCAACGAGTATGTAGGGTTGGCCTTTACAGTCAGGGAAGGATAGCATTGGCGCAAGGATTGTCATTTTAAGGTACGATTGTCACTCTGTGACTGTAACTGCTGATGTGCCAGGAGGCGCATGAAGTTCAAAGCCCCTTTTCCAGCTCCAGACCTGGATGTCCGCAGAGGGAAAACATGCCGAGCCGGCTGCTCCGGAGTGAGCCAGGAGTGCAGCATGCTGGCCGGCTGGTACCAGGAGGCAGGGCAGCGTGTGCGGTGGCTCTGCCTGCCTCGTGGTGAACGTGAGCAATCTGGTGTTTGTCACAGGTCTTAAAACTAAAACCGAGTGTAAATAAAGAACCCTGCTGCGAGCGAGCAGGATTTTTGTAGCGGTTTCCAGGAATGAAACCAAACCTAAACTGCAAGGGAAATATTCTCTGCCATATTCAAAGTTTGTGTACAGAACTTTTCAAATAAATGCTCTGTAAAAATGATTTAATTCTGCTGTGATTATGAACTTTTGCAAACATGCTGTTTCATGGTACTCTCTTAAATAAATTTGATTAGTAACAGCTGTGACTCCTTAAGCCCCCCAAATTTTATTTTCTCGATAGAAAAGAGTTGAAAAAATCCTCAAATTGTGTTAAATTAAGATTTTGTTTGTACCTTAAGCTAAAATGTGCTTGACAACATGCCGGCAATAATTAGGTGGACACGCTACTGCTTGGAGAGGCTGGAATGAACAGGCTTTAGTTTGGACAAACCATCTTTTCAGTCCTTGGAGCACTTTGTGAGTATTAGTTGCTGCGTGCTGAACAGGTACTAAAATCTTAAGTTGTAAACGGTGCTGCTCAGTGACGGGCTGTCTGAACGCAGAAGCAGGCTGCCGTGGCTGCATCGTGAATCACGCCCCCCCAGCTCCCCCAGACTAGACGCGAACACTCACCCCCTTCCACGCACACGTATATCGCATATGTTTTCTGATGGTAGTGTTTGTTTCCCACTTGTGCCTGTGTTGGTTTGCACCCAGTGCAGTGCTCTGTGGGACAAGACGGCGTTGGGATGCTGAGGACATGGGTCGTCTTTCCCACCCGCTCCTCCCTCACGCAGAAAATATACCCCGTTAACGGACCAAGGATGTGCTCTGCTAGTGATGCCCTGTGCTGTTCAATTTGTTATATGGCTTCCCTCCCGAAAATGCAAAATTTCCTTTTACAGCACAGTGTGCAGCAGAGTTTCACCTTCATGAGGAAGATGGACAGCCCTGTCCCCAGTTATACCGTGTACTGTGACCGCTGCTGGTGCTGGCTGGCTTTCTGCGCCTGTTTCTCCGCAGTCCTTGATGTGAGCGAGGGCTGCAGGCATACTGTCCTATACGGCTCTGCTAATGAGCTTGTCTGCTAATTAAATAGAAAGACAAAGTTGGCAATCTCTTTGATATTTATTCTCAGCGTGTCCCTTTTGACTTGTTTAGAGTTTCAGGGTGGTCTTGAGGGAAGAGATTTGGTAAGCAATTGCTGAGTTTGTATTATGCTTTATCAACATTGAAATAAAGTTTGTAAAATATTGTTTTGTTCCTTCTAAGCCAGATAATGCAAGATAATTAAAAAAAAAAGTAAAGCTTAGCCCAGACCAAACTTAAAATTTAAAAGCAAAAAAAGCCACATGGGAAAGTCGTTTTGAAATTTATTAACGTTTCTGCATATGCCACACATGTTCAATGACATCTGTGATGAATGACAGTCAGAGGTTAAATAGCATTTGTTACATACTTTTGACCACCTTACTTGCACTTTGCTTCCTAATTCTACCTCAAGATTACTTTAACTATTTCAGCCTTCTTGAACAGCTTTAGGCAGCTGCCATTTTCTTAAAGGGGAAAAAAAAAAACCCACAAAACCCCAGTCCAGGATAGGAAGGGTACCTTTTTACCCAGCAAATGAAGAGTGCCTTGTCTAGAAGTACATTTGCCAAGGGTAAACCATGTTTTTTTGCTGAGGTAGGAAATAGGTTTAAAGCTGATATCCTCTGATCTGGTAGGGTGAGAGGCAGATGGCTGGACCCCCAGGTGATTTGTGTCTGCTCTCTCGCTGCTCCCTATCAAGCATCAGTGCTCTGCAGTATGCAGAGCAGGAGATTTCCATACCTCCAAGGAGAAACACGCTACTTGCCTCCTAATTGTGTGACTTACAAAGGTATCAGAATGTAAAGCATTAATGTGCCTACAAAAAACCTAGACTGGGTCATTCCGAAGTTTATAATTTCTAATTAGTTACTTTTTTTTCTGTCTGTCCTCTCTCTGTCCACCGCTGTAGAGGGATAGTAGGTTGCTAAAGCACTGAAGTTGGATATTCACAAAAATATGTGAAAAGTGGTACAAAACCATAAGACAGTTTAAATATGTGAAACACTACAAGCATTTGGTAATGCTTCTTCTGTTCATTGCTCTTCTCTGGAGCTTTGTTCATGGTTGTTGCTAAAGATGGGATACCAGGGTAGGTGGACTTCTGGTCATAATAGCCAGTATCTCCATTCCCATGTTCTGATGGTGTGAAGAGTTTTGGACATGTGCCTTGGTCTACTGTTCAGCAAAAGCATTACCAGTGGAGGTTTGCCTGCAGATTAAATGAAAAAATTTAGTGTTACAACTATGGCTCTTTGCTGGGGTCAAGTCAACAGAATAATAAAGGAAAAGTTGAGATAACTGTATGCCACCTTGGTGACACAGTAATTTTCATGGACTTTCCATACAGCAGAATGATTCGCAGCTTTCCACAGTTACTTCGTAGTACTAATTTCAAGCCCAAGAATTAAAGGACTGCAGGTCTGCTGGAATCAAGTAATACCTGAGAGAGTAGATCTCTTTGAAACCGTGAGGCAGTCCTGCTGAGTGTGGTGACCATCAGGCTAAATGCTTGTTTCAGCTGCAGTCGTTAATAGAAACAAGCGCTGCTTACATTTGTGTCTTCTATATGAGAAATTTGCATGTTCAAAAATTGGCATTAGAAGCAGACTGTATTACGAGAGTTTACAAAAATCTGCAGACATTAAAATTTGTGTTCAGGTGTTGAAGGATAGATGTATGTTATATAAGATGATCTCTCTATTTCTTGGTAGTTCATTAGCGTTCAGTAAGTACGAGAACTGATCTAGACACTGTAAAGTAAACTGGAAATACGGCTCAATAATTTTGCTTTGTACAGTTATTTAGAAGAGGAATGTGAGTTAATTATCAGAGACTTATGTACAGACTGTAGCTGGGAGAGTTGGACTAGCAGGGAAAGCCCCGAAGGTATTTTCATTCTGATTCCTTCGGTGATAGTGACTTGTTGCTAATCACTTTGTCTAGTTTTTTCTAAACAGAAGAACGTATTATTTTCTTTCTATATAAGGACATGAGATGTTATATTAATTGCCTGCTCTGTACTTTTAGTGGAAATACTAAGGAGTGATCAGTTTTATTATTTTGCTTCATAGTAAAGGCCAATGGTAAAGAGACTGTTCTACTGGAGATGCGTTTGATAATTTTCCCTCTCTTACAAATAAAGAGATTCTAGTATTTTATTTTCTCCAGGGTTTTGCTCTTACGGTTTAGCTTTGTTTGCATTGGTGGAGGCTTAAGGGAGATGTCATGACTTTCAGAACTGCTGAATATTCAAGGCTCCTTGCTGCAGCTGGTGGCACTGGAAGGCACAGTGCTCTTTCCAAGGGCAGGCCACAGAGCTATACTTTTGCCTTACCGGAACAGGCAGCACAGGCCTTTCCTTTAACCAGATCCCTCATCTCCTTTTGACGCACAGTCCCCACGGACCATTGGAATCAGGTAGAATGAGCCCATCCTGCCCCTCTCCAGGGTTTGCTGGGCTGGGCTCCCAGAACACGCTGACATCCGTCTGCAAGAAGTGGTGCTCAGAAGCTTGCTATTAACAGTGATTTGAATTCCTTAACCTGGGTCTGACCAGTGGCAGTAAAGTATGTCATTGAGTCTTTCGTAACACTCGGAGAGTGCTGTTCTTCTGGAGTCTCTGGAAATAGGAAGAGCCACAGTGGTGCCAAGGTCCACTGAACGGGTCTTCCAAATGATGAAACAAGGAAGCCTGCAGTGCATACGGAGGGACCAAAGGGTTCTCTTACTCCTGGAAATCCATTTAATATCATGGTTCCAGAAGCCAGAGCATCAAAGAAAATACTCAATGTTGTATAGCCTTGTGATAAAAATTGTAGGAGTTAGCAACACAGGCACACAGGAAGACTTTTCTTTGAAGGCATAAGT
The DNA here is from genome assembly GCF_009769465.1 of Tauraco erythrolophus. Classification (NCBI taxonomy): domain Eukaryota; kingdom Metazoa; phylum Chordata; class Aves; order Musophagiformes; family Musophagidae; genus Tauraco; species Tauraco erythrolophus. The sequence continues at coordinate 52,140,117 of NC_141496.1, read as the reverse complement.
ACTCATTGCGTTAGCTGGCAAGTGATCTTCTGGTGATTCCTAAGTTATCTTCAAAAAGGTGTATGTTCTTGTCAGCTGCCACTTAACACAAAAGATGACTTAATGAATAAAGAAATACAGAGTTTATGCATTAGTTGTCAGATACGTCAGAGTAAACAAGGAGACATTCCCTGTGAGCAGACAGTGTGTGAAACTAATTGTGTGCCTTCAGACTTTGGGGATAGGTTTTTTGCAAATCAGTCATTCGATTTAAGTCATGTTTTAAACAGCTCCCCATAGAGTGTGGGACTGGAAAGCAAGGTCGGTGTAGAGTCCATCCTGTAGTTATTAAAGCAGATGGTTGAAAAATGCAAGCAGACATCTGCATCTGCTTTGCGTATTTAAATGCTAAATGAAAAAAGAAAAAGCATCTCAAGTTCTGTGGGTCTTTTAGACAGTGAGTGTGTAATTCTGAGAGGAAACTAAGAGTAACTTCAAAAATTCAGGAGTGCTACAGCAGCATGTGAGGGAAACTGTGAAGAACGTGACTCTTGGGAAATATTTTTTTACAACTCATGAGAAATATGAAGAGCAGTGACATTGCAGTGTGATTCTTCAACTTTATACAAGAAATTTAGGCTGTCATCAGCAATCAGACTGTCACTGGGAAAAGAAGTATCATCTGCAGTGAACCCTTTTTTTTTTTTTAAAAAAAAGAGCAGTTTTCAGAACTTGTATCTGATTGTCAGTCCTATTGTATTTGAAAGTAGGAACTGAAGCTACTGAATCAGGGCTGATCGAGAAAAAAAACCACATGAAAAGTGGAGGTTGCTCTGAATAGGCCGAGGATAGTTCTACAGTCACCAGCACATCTAGCAATGACCCTATTAAAAAAATCTGCTAAAGAGCTGGGAATCAGTCCAGTAAATTTGCTGCAAATACATTCGCTGTCTAGTGAATGGATTTGCAGCAGCCCTGTGCCCGTACCAACTAGGTGCTCTTGTAGAGCAAACTGACAAGGAACCACATTTTTAACCCCCTGTATGAAGGCACTGGAGCGTAGAAACAGGAGAAGCATCATCATGGCTCAGCGTGCAGGGGTTTACCCCTCGACACGTGGTGGTTCTGTGGAGAAGCCCTATGTCTTTGTCAGCACAGAGCTCTGCCAGGGTGAATAAGCTCTGCTTTTTAGGGTCTTGTCATAAACTTGCTCTCTTGTTTGATGTAGACTCACTGTTGTTTTACCGTATCCATAGATATGAAGCTCGCATGGAGTAATATTTACTGTTCCTATGAAATATTCCATTAAATGAACTCATTTACTTAAGTATTTCTATACAGGAAGTGAAAAGGAGTATAAAAACTGTAAACAGAAGTATTTTCTGCTGATGTTCACAAATGAATCAGATAGGCCTATAGGTGTTAGGGATGTTAAGAGTCTGCACCCACGTTCAAAACCAGGATACAGCCTTCAGGGAAAGTAGATATGTTAAATCGATGCTAAGTGGTATCTCTCTTCCTTAGAGAAAGACCAAATGTTTGATAATTACTTGTCATGAAAAAAGCCCTGCTTCTTCAGTTCATGTAGAAACTGTATTTGCAGCCAACCATTGTAGCGTATGAACACTTTTGAAATAAAGTTAGTTGGTGGGAATGGATTTCTTAGTGGAATTCACAGTGGTTAGAAGGTATTATTCAACCTGGTCTCACATAGCTAATTTGCAGCTCTTTGAAACTCCTTGCTTTAGAGAAGTGACAATACTGTAATTTTGAGAGTTTGAAAGGAGGGGAGGGAAGCGATAGACCCTGACTGTACACTCTATGGAATAACGTTCCTGTTGCCTTTAATAGCTTGTAAGATCCCCAAGAGTGGCAGAAAGCTGTGGGAATCCTGCATGTGGCACGATGAGCCTTTAGAGCAGCCCTTGGTTACGAAGCCTAGCTTGGGCATGTGCTGGGGAGAGGTCTGTAAAAACCCTGTCACAGCCAGGGACCGGCCATACTATTCCTGGAAGTCGGTAGGATGCAAAGATGCATTGTTCACAGCTTCTTTCCCTTCTTTGTTTCCCATAGAGTGGTGTTTTGGGAAGCAATGGTTACGGGCGCAGCCTGGCAGCTCTGTGCCAACATCAGACAAGTCCTCTTCTGAAAAAGTCCTACTGCAGCTCAGCTGCGGAGGTCTGTGTCTGGTTCACCCTTGGAGCCAGGATGACAGCACTGAAAGGGGCTGAACCAAAAAATTTTCTCCTAGAAGCTGGCCAAAAAAGTGCTGTTCATGCTTGCAGTTCAAAAGCAGAAATAGTTCTTTATCGTTAAACAAACCAGGTTAAGGAAATATTTCCTTAGCTTTCGTTTTTTTCAACTCCCTTTAATTTTAGAAGACTTTTTTTTATTATTATTTTTGTTACTCGTTGAACATAGAACATACTAAACTGCCAGACTTAATCTGAAAACCAATTATAGGAGACCTCAGCTTTTCTGCGTGCCTTATGGAGTACAACACCTGCACTCCACAGTCGGAATTCTCCCTTGATAGGGCTGGAGCCGTCTTCCACCAGGGCAAACACAGACTTCAGACATGGCTGGCTGGAAAGGGCTGGAAGACTTACCACACGTCAGGCAGCTGTTTGTACTGGCTGTGTCCTTATCAGAGAGTTCAACAACAGTTACCCGAGAAAAGGTACTTTTATTTTGTTTGTTCAGTGAACATTTGTAGTTCATAGTTGAAAAACACATCTCAAAAAGCTGTGGTCTGGAAGGAGCAAGGGAAACGAACGCCTTGTGTGTGCAGATGTCATATGGGGAGCTGGAAAGGAATGAGGGGAACTGGCAAACTGCTGCTGGCAGGATTGAGGTGGGAAGTGGGTTCTTGTGTGAAGGAACAGGCCAAAGCATGTCAAAGTCCTGCACTCTTACTGCCTCAGCTAAGTTTTTAAATAACAGGAACAAGGGAGGTGAAATGTCCTGTGCTCTTACTTGAAACGCCTTTGCTGCTTTCATTGTTTCCTGTAGTAATGCACAGGATATCCAACTGATTAGCCACAGCAGGCTATGTGATCTTCACAACATCTACAGGAACCTTCTAGGATGTAATCTCTTGCTGAACCTGCAGAATAAACTTTTACAACTTACCAGCAACACTAAATATTACTCCTACGTGTAAAGGTTTTGGAGAAACTGAGTACAGATGAGGATGTCAAAGATCTGGTCAGCTAGGATGATGTCTTACCATTTTTTTGCCAACCAAACTTGTTGAGGTCTCTTATTTTCTCTGTGGCTTTTATCTTCTCGTATCTTCTTTTCTGTATGTCACCATGTCCTTATTCTCCAGATCATAGATAGGTAAGACTCATTATCTGCAACTATGCTTTAATTAAAAGTGCATTAATCCCTGTATGAGTGATCTTATTCTGAAGTGGCCTTACCTCAGCTCAACATTGCATGCTTTGGAAGATTGGTATGTTTTAAGAATTAACTTTAAATTCACATCTTTCTTCAATTGCCATTACTTTCCTGAGGACCCCAGTATTGACAAGCTCCTAATCTTTGCTGCATTTCAACCAAATCCTTTCTTCCTCTGAAGGATTCGTATTTCAAGCCTTTCTCCTTTCTTCCCTGGCATTGCAGCTGCCTTTCTCTCTACGTCTTGACTGAAGAAGCCTCCGTGTTCTTTCTTTTGCTTAGTTTCTAACTCTTTACCTCTTGTTTGTTTGCCGTTGTCTTCCAGTATGTCACAACATCTCAGGAGGTCTGATCTTCAGGCTCTTTGATGCATTGTACCATCAGTCTTAGAGGAAAATCTGAATCACCTGAGATTTAGGAGATCCTTGAGAAGTGGACAACTTTGTATTTGCTTATCCTTACGTTATATTAATAAATATACTTTCTTTGTAAATAGTGAGCCTGTCATAGACTCGAAGCATTATTTACTCAAATGTGAAGAAAATGTGGATGGGGTTCAGGATTTGAGCTGGAGTTCCGGTTGCAGCCAGTTCTTAATTTTTCCCCAGACAAGAGCAACTACTGCTAACTCAACCAAAAATTTAATGTTGTATTGAAGGAAAAGGCTTGCGTTCATTTTTCTGTATCATTGAAAATACTTTGACCGATAAATAACCTGCTAATATGAGCAGAATCGTTGCTAGCAGAGCTGTTTTCGTAGCTAAATCATTTTTAATAGTGCCTGTTCTGGCAGCAACAAAGAGTGTCAGCTATAGTGTGTGCTTGGGAATGCATGTCAGAGGAACCAGGTCTGTCTGCACGATTAGCCACAAAACTTGTACATTTTTAAGCTTTTGTTTAGGTTATCAACCTTTATGTACAAAATAGGCAGAAATATCCACCAACACATCTCCATCTTAAAAGAATGGATGCTTTCCTGTTCTTCATCTTAATAAAAAATGGGTAGTTTCCTGTTGGCGTCAGAGTGAGCTTGAGCCTCGCAGCAAGAGAGAAACACTTGCTCTTGTGAGGTCAGTGGAAAAACTCTCACTAACTGTGATTTTGTTCCAAGTTCTTGCCAGACTGTTCTGAACATGTGTGGATTTATCCCCGGATGAAACAGCTGGGGTGCCCGTCATTAGCCCCCATCAGAGTGATCTGTGCTCTTAGCCCTCCGCTAACTGGCAGCAAGCAGAGCTGCTTTGGTGCAGGTCCATCTCTTCTTGCTCACGTCCTGATCAAGGCTGCTTTCTCTCCTGTACAGAAAGCTGGAATTCAGAAGAAGTACTAGTGCGCACATGGGGCTTGTGTGTGTGTCTAAGAGCGGTATATACTTGCAAAGCTTGTAGTAGTTTAAGTATTTTTATATTAACTCTGGTGCGTACATAGCTTCCAGTTTGTTCTGTTGATTTTATTGATGGACAAAGGTTAAAGTAAAGATAGAGGTAACCCTTCGATTGAACATAAATTCTCAAAAGGGAAAGAGAAATGGAGGATGAGAAAACCGGGAAGAGTCAGATCACCTTTCATGCCCCAGGTTCAGCTTGCAAGTGGATCCCAGAAGCAGTCCAGCTGGAATCCCTAGAGACGGGGGGGTTGTTTCAGTACATTAACAAGGAGTGTATCCAAGATACAGTTGCTCAGGTCTGGCCAGAAAGAAATAACGAGCACAGGCTCTGGTACTCTTTAAAGTTGCGCCAGTTGTAGCTGGCACTTACTCAAACCTGTCATCACCTTCGCTGCCTTCGAAAGAACGTTTTGCTAAAAGGTGAAGGCATATGCTTTTCCCCTTGTTTCATCTGCACAACTTTTTATAATCTTCGAGTAAATAAAAACACCACTTAGGCTTAAACAAGTCTCTAGTCATGATGCTGAGATTTATGGAAACTCAAATTCATTAGCTTGTTTTAATACGCTGATTATTCATCACAAGCAGAGTCAACAAATGTGAGTGCAGAAAGTCCTGAGAAGGGAGCCTCGTAACAGGATAACTGAATTTTTTAAGAGACAAAGAAAGAAGTTCAAAACCTGACAGAAAAAGAAAAGTGAAATTAAGGTATTCTGCAAGTTCCTTGATGTGGGAAATGCCATGACCTTCACGTGTGCAATTCTTGAAAAAAAAATTTCTTTATCCTTGAACTTAACGTGCTCTTTTTAGTCATTTGTAAATCAGGCTTTCTAGTTCATTAGGCAAAGAGAAAAATAGCAAATAATTTGGAGTGTGAGGGTGACAGACAGCGTTCATTATATTTATTATTTATTATTTCAGGGGGAAAGGCCCCCAAAGCTAGCTTAGCAAAACACCATGTTATTAAGCAATGCAAAGGCTAAAAATGTATGCTTTCTAATGAGAACCTGGGAGGTTAGCTGTCCATTGAATTCTAGTAAAAAGCATCTTGTACCTCATTTCGCTCTCACAGCAGAGGAAGTCGGGAATTGTACCACCGAAGCCAATGCCATTGTTGAATATGAATCAACCTGGTGGCAGTTAGGTAAGGATCTTTTATTTCAGTGGGAACCCAATGTGGAATTTTCTTGCAGAGCAGAATTTAAACAGCGAGAGTTCCTGCATAGTTTTCACTGCTGCTAGCATGGTGTTCTGTGCTGGGACTAGCGGGATGCATATTTTTCGGTAAATTGAAGCTTAAAGTACTTTGTTTTGTTGCACAGAAAGGAGCACCTTGTCAGTGAACAAATGTCGGTGAGGGCTGAGGTTGTCCTCAGAGCCTCTGAGGCTGCAAAAGTGCTTTCCGCAGTCTGCCAGAGTAGGATCTGCTGTGCATTTTTGCATGCTCTTTTTGTGATTGAAGGGATTTTATGAAATCTGGCAGAGCAAAATAGCTCACTGAAATAAAAGAGCACTAATATGGTAATGGGGGTTACAGAAAGCAAAAAACATGTGAACAAGGGCGTGATACAGCTACGCAGGAGCGTTCCCGTGTGGATAAATCCATCTTCTTTAAGGCTTACGGAACTTAGAGCTTTTTCCTGTCCTAGATACCCAGCCACATGTAAGATAGCAGCAAGCCTGCTAGAATTACTACAGTGTTTGAACCTGTAATGGCAATAATGTGTTAAGTACTGGCAGACAAAAGTTATGTGGGTGGACTATCATCGGCAGTATATAGTCATTAACCCTTTCCTGTGTCTGTGGCAGTCTCCTTTTAGCAGTTACTTCGACTATATTTTTAGTACACCACCTCGCATGATATATTCATTCAGAAAATCATGGCTTTCAAATGAAATCTCTCTGCAGTTGTTCTTTTTCTTCTCAAAATGGACACCTTGTTTTTATAAGACTGATAGATGGACAGACTGCGTTGTCTGGTTTCACTTCCAACAAGTTCAGGATTTTTAGACTAAGCCGATTCCAATTAATTAGTAATTTGCTTCAGCAAGGCCAACATGTAATTCAAGCTTTCCTTTAATGCTGGGTTTTTTCTTACTGCACCCTGCACCTGCCCCCCACCCCTCAAATCTGTGCAAAGGTTCTCAGGGATATTCAATCTTCAGCTCATAGGCCACAAAACTGATTGTTGAGCTTCAAACGCTTTGTCATCTTTTAGAGAGCTCTGTAGACAGTTTTTGCAGCAGGGACAAGGTAACTGAATTTTCATGTTACTGTCAGTATAGCTTTAATTCCTGTAGTTTACACTAAAAACTCTGACGCTGACTCAACTTTGCTAGTGGAAATTTATTTTCAAAGAGTTTTTGGCCTCTGTTTAGAGGCAGAGCAATAAAGTCTAGCCCAAGGGCTAAGAGAGATTAAAATAAAGCAGGGAAATGGGAGAATTGTGCCAACTAGGAAAAGGGGGAATTTCCAGGGAACGATAACATTACCATATGCTTGCCTAGCATCCTTTATTTGATTATCTTGAAGAGCATTACAAGAATTAATGGAGCCTCATAACTTCCTTGTGAGGCAGGTACTGCATTACGATACCGATTTGCAGATGAATAAATAAAGGCCTCGTGCAATCCTGGGACTCTCAGCGAAGTCATAAATATTCTCAAGAGATGGTTGGGAAGGGGTAGCAAAGACGAGCTAACGTATCATGCACCGGTATCTGCCGGTGAACCACCTGTACAGTGCTCAGTCTTCATTCAGCATGGCTGCCTGGCATCCCTCTCCTGGAGAAAATTGGCTTTGAACATTAAGAGGAGGAAGTTAAACCGCCTCCCAAAGAAAAGAACAGTTTTGGAGACCTTCTATTTCAGTTGGCTACTAGCTTGCCACTTTGAATAGCCACTCCTGTCCTGCTCTGCCTTTTCTCTCATGATACTTTATTTTACAGTTTCCCTTCTTGTTCCTCCAGTGCAGTTAAATGAGTTAGCAGTGGCTTAACTGTCTCTGCTAACACAGCGTTCGGCTCAGCAGTCTACAGGGAATTTCCTCCCTCTCATTTATTTGACTCTGATTTATTCTTTGGAGGGGAAAGATTGGGAACTGGGAAAAATCATACCCTTTCCAACCTTTAAAAAATAAGCTGCAAGACCACCAGTTGGTGACAGCTTTATATCTCCTGTGTTTGACCCTACCGGGGAGCACAACTAGTGAGGGGAAACTGCTCCACTTGCACCTCATCATGAAGAGCAGACTTGGGTTGCACTGGGACTAAGTGCTTGATCCCTGCATGCCAAAATACATACCTTCTAATGACGTGACAGTGGCTTCTGGCTTGGTATTGGGGATGTAACACAGCTCCTAGCGCAGGCTTGATTTCCAGCATAAAGCACATTCTTTTCTACCATGCATGTTAATGCATTGTCCTCCTTCCTTCTCCTAATAGCCCGTGAGATTTGAACTTGGAGTCAGCAAAGTAGGGGCTTTGTGAAGCACAAAAGAACACCGTGTTTTTATCACACCATGCCTATGTAAAGAGCTGTTCAACCATTCAGTGGCTGCTTGTATTGTGCAGCTGTTATTCTGCTGCTGAGAACATCTTGCTGTCGACACTGAAGTAGTACCTGCAGGAAACACTGGCACACTGAGCTGTTGGGGAGAAGCTGACCTTGGGGATTTGCCAGATCCCTGCACTGAGAGCCGAGGTATTTTCTCCTCCCATGCCTTTCCTGTTCTAAAATCCTTGTAAATAAGTAACGATTTTCTGTTCCGGGATTTTCACACGGTGGTGTCTTCCCAACGTGATGAAGGTCTGTGCTTCTCGTCTTCCAAACTCACCTCTCCGAAGGTGACGGCAGGGCTGTGATGGGTGACAGCAGCACTGTGCTGCCCAGGTGCTCGGCTGGGGGGATGTGGGTTTCTTGCACAACGGCCCTTTCTTGGCTGAACCCACGGTCAGTGTCTGGTCAGCCTCATCTATTTAAAGTTGGACAAGCAGGGATCCCAGTGCTGGTGGAGAGTGTGCTTTGTTTGCTTACGAGTTAACAGGAAATTCAACAGTTTCCAATTGAGCACAAACGACTGTGTGAGGACAGGGTGAAGGAAGCGAGCGGGGTCAGAAATAAGCTTAGCCTCATTCAGCCTCCAGTGCTAAATTTGGCTCTGTGCAACTGGGGGTACAATTCCCACTGTAGTTCAGGGCTGAAATTCTTCTAAGCAATTAATGCAAATGGCTATATTTTTAGCCTGACATCCTAAAGGAACAAGACTTGTGTGATCATATTGTCTGCGTATACGCTGTTGTCAGCTCCCAGTAGCTTGGGAGTTTTTGGGTTGACTGAGCCCAGGCTGCAGTATAGTGGTTTTCCAAGGTCCCTCCTGAAACCAGGCGAGCAGGTGGAAGAGTGTGGCTTCAGAGAGGCAAAGGGCACATGGGGAGCTCTGTCCTTTTAAAGACATCAGTATCAGGACACAGATTCCTCACAGCCAGGCTTTTACTGGTTCCAGTGCTTGTTTAGTAGTAACGTTTCCCTATAAATAAACAGAACGTTCCTGCTGTAGGGTTGTGCGAGGTTGAATTTGGTACGTTGAGTTTCACAGCGCCCGACACATCCTATAACATAAACTAGCAGACTAGCTGGTGCAGAATATTAATTTCATAAGGTCTGACTTGCTGGCTACACTCCCATTGACTTTATTAAATTAAATGGCAGTTTCGTCTGCCTACGTTTTTCAGGATCCAGACCTACAGTGTGCATATTTTTAACAGTTTGAGAATATTACAGTGCACGGCTCCTGATCTTTGCCATTTGGGGTACTAACATTGTGTGCCTTGTGCGGGAGATGTAACCCCATCAAAATAAGACAGTATTAGGAAAAAAATGCGTGGTAAAATGCATGGAAATCAATGAATGACTGTATGCAAGCGACAGCAACGTGTTGGGTAACAGTATGGCAGGCTGGTAAGTGATATGCCAATGTCAAATATCTATTGTATGTGCTCAGGACTTAAATGTTCTCATCTTAAATATTTGTGCTTTGTTTGTTGCTTTTTCATTTTTTCAGTTGTTTTCGAGAGGAAGGATGCTGAAGACACATCATCTATCTTTCTGACTGGATCCTTTAAATCCAGTGGGAGTCTTTCCACCGACTCTACTGAGAACTAATCTGATCCCTCATTTTAAAAATTAACCTGGTCTTTCTTTTGCTTTGAGGTGGTGTAGAAAATATTTAAAACCCTTGAAAGTACAATTTCAGGCTGTAAAACAGAACGCTGTAGATCCCCTTCTCGTGTGGAATTGATTTGATGTCTGGGACTGCCAAATTCCAGTCCAATACAAATTGCAACAGCTGAGTTACAATTTTTAAGTCAACCCTGAAGATGAGGGATTTACAACGGTTTCATGGGAGGGATGTTTATCTTCACAGCTGTATGAAAATAGAGGTCTATTCCATTTAGATTTATCTACCCAACTCCCATGAGGCACGTTAGGGACGTATTGCGTTGGGCTTTCTGCGGATATCCTTGATTCCTCTTATTTCTTGCAACTTCCCTTCCCACTGCCTGTGCTTCTGCCCCAACTCTGTCCTTCTCATCTCGCTCTTCTTCCAGCCCACCCTGAGGCTTAGAAGTCTTCTCCTCTCGTTGCGGGCCGTTTGCCAGCCCTTTCTGATGCAGCCGTCCACTGAGGTGTGCGGTTGTGCTCTGCAGGACATTTTCCTGTGCTTTCGTAACAAGGTTCTGTGCTGCAGACAACAGACATGATTACTATATAAATCAAGGCACACATAGGAAGCTGGGCCCAGACTCCAAATCCTTCATCTCTGAAACATAAGGACAGTTCTCACGCACAGGCAAAATTCCCTTGGCTCAGTAAGTCCCCAGTTTTTTTCAGTTTGGATCTCGCAAGAGCAATGTTCTTTGGTGGACCACCTGCCCTCCCACCCATGATCTAAAAGCTACTTTCCCATTCACTTATGATTAAAATGCATCTCTGAGACAACTACAGCGGTTGCTGACATGGAAGAGTGCATTTAAGAAAGTATTCAATGTATTTTAATGTATTTAGATGGCTTGTGATCAGAGAGGTGCTGACAGAAGTGATAGGAAATTGTCTTTGCCTCCAGTAGTGACCCACAGGACACCAACTGTGAACCTATATTTGGATGTGGCCATAGTAGTGGGGCCTGCAGTCTCCCCGTGAGCCAGCGGCTGGGAGGGCAGTGTCATCGCCTCGTTTAACACGTAGCATCAGTTGATACGCAGAAGACTTCCTTGTGTCCTTCCCTCTCCTTGAATTATTTCTGTAAGATGAAAAAGTTGATGAGTTAGTAAAGGAACAAAATAACACACACCCATGAGACCCAATTTCCAAGAGCGGACTCCAAATGAAAATGAGCGTGATACACAACGGTAGCTTTAATGATGTGTTTTCTTACTGTTTTGATTCCTTCCATCTGGCTTATGTCCTTCTCTTATTTCCATTTTCTTAGGAATCTCCTCTGAACCTTTTCCCTTTCTTCTCCCTTTGTCCGAAATTGCCTTCCTTCCCTTCTAAAGATTCCTTTACACATATCTGCATCTGTCCTCCTGCCTCACAGTCTTTTTACAGCTGTATTCATTTTGAAATATCCTCCTCATCTTTGTATTTTTTTGCTCTGTCTCCCACTTGCCAATTCTGTCTGTCCCTCCACACCCGGATGCCATGGCAGCTCTCCCTACCTCACCTGCTTCACCCATTCTAACCTCCAACTTCCCTGTTTTCATATTCTCTGTTCTATGCTTCCCGGTGCCCTGTGCTCACATCTGCTCCCTTTTTCCCCCTCTTTAGCCTTCCTCTTTCCTGTTTCTTTTCCAGGTTCTTCCATCCACTCTGTGTAAGTATGGCTGTACCTTCAGCCACTTCTATTCTTTAGTGTGGGAAATCTTTGTAGGAGTCTGAGAGTAGGCTGTCATCTGAAGTGTGAAATGTATTTTGGAGGTTGTGGTGGTGATTCCGACCTCCTTCCCATATTAAGCCCACTCCTGGTGTTCAGCTCAGAGTCCTTACAGATTCCTGGCACTGGAGGCCGTCAGAAGTTGGTTCTTCCATTAATGGATGTTACTGGATCAGTATTGCCTTGAAAGCCTCACAGTATGAGAACAGATTAAGACAGCAACCACATGGCAGTCAGATGTGGAGAGATGCAGCCAACATTGGCACAAAGGGTTGTTGGAACTTGTAACGACCTGTCATCTTTTGACATCTTCAGAGATGCTCAGGTGTATTTGTGCCTCTTCTGCGTTGGTCTTCACAGTAGTTTCCACAGGCCTATAACATAATCCCTGTAGGAGCACTGCTTGAATTATATCTCTCGCCATACCTAGCACTTGACACCATATTGGCTTGTACAAATGCCTTAGTACCTGCTTCTGCAACTGCTTGCCATAGTGAAGTCAATGGGATTTCTATATGCAGAATGAACGCCAAACTCCACTGCTTTAGAGCATAAAAGCTTCCCGGGAGTAGGGACCACATCTCTCTGTGTCTGTACAGTGCCGAGCACACAGCTGGTGCTCAATAAATAATACATGTATAGGCTTGGTAAGGAGTGACTCTTCATCTAGTGCAGCTGAGGTGAAACATCTTTTTGTAGTAAGAGGCGATGTGTTATCACTTTGACTGGTCTATTTTATAATTTAGGCTTCAAACGATGAAAGTATATTAACCAGCTAGTTCAGGGAAAGCTCGTTTACACCGCCTGCACACAATATGTCCCGTGTTTCAAACGACAGGAAGGATAGCTAGTTCTCTACAGCCGAATGCATAGTGATTAAACTGTCTGGGCACCGGCAGTAGGCAGCCATCGAACAGATCATTATTAAGATGGCTATAATTACAGAGTCACAGCAGCCCCTTGCAGTGCACTGGTAATCTGCTTTGAAGACTAGGGGCACAAAGGCCCATCTCCTTTATACGTTGAGGCCCAAGCTGTGCAAAGTAGCTGCAGATTTTTGTGTTACGTCAGTTGTGTCTTAAGCTGTTAACTGCTTCTGTCTGCTGTTGGGAAGCTGGCCTGTTTTCCTGGCCAGGGGGATGTGAGACAGAAGTAAGTGCTGAGTAAAAGGCTGCTTAAAAAAAAAAAAAAAAAAAAAAAAAAAAAGTATAGCTATGACACCTCCACAGGAGCTCTCATGGTATTGCTTTAGTCATTAGCTGAGTGGATACTTGAGCTTAATCAGTATCAAAGGGACATACACAAAGTCATCTATTTCATTAAGCTAATTTGCATGACTCGGCTTACCAAGAATCAAATTTTCATGTATTGTCCATCTTGCTGTCAGCAAAATAAGGGGAGGGGGAGGAGTGAATGGGAAGCACTGCAAGACTGAGATGTGGTGGTGTTTGTTCCTTTTTTCAGAGATAACCTGCTAGTCTCTCAGGAGCTGTCTTTGCTTTCGGATACCAAAGATACTGAGTAGTAATCTTTATAAAGCTTATTTTTAGTAACTTCTACTTGAAAATCCAACTTACAGAGCTTTATTAAGTGCAAGATCTTCAAAGCAGTGCGTGGTTAGGCTTTTAGCCGCTGCTGCGGTTGAAGAGGACGGTAAGTGTTGGTTTGGGAGGAGGCTACGGCAGGATCAGACTAGTTGACTGAAATAGACCTTCGGCCTCCTCCGGTCCCCGAGAGACATCAGTGAAGTGTTTTGTGTGTAGCTTCACACAACATTGCAGTCCCAAGGGAATTGCTGCTGCTGTTTGTATCATACCAGATCTGGCTGAGGCTTTAACAGAAAGCTGTAATGTGCTGAGATGGCTATTCTTGTTCTTCTGTTTTGTCCCTGGTGCTCGTGACACTGTCCTCCGTCCGTACTGGATTTTCGTCTTTCTATCTTTCTTTCTTTCTTTAAAAAAGGAAGGTACTATTCAGTACCTCCTTTTCATTACTGCTAGAATTGAAAACTAATGACTCTTGAGTGAAACCATATTCTTTTAGTTATACCATCTGGTAACTATTTGCATGTTAAACCTTCAGTTTGTCCAAGACATTGTGACTGAGGTTTGCTTTTAAGTGTGAATTTGTTGTGATGATTAGATTATTCTAGTTAAGCCCAGCTGTTGGAGTCTGATAATTAAATGTAATTTAACTTGATTGATTAGACAGCACGATGGAAAACTTTCATAAGACAACTGAAAAAATGTGGGGCATCATTTCTCTTGTTATTGAACCAAGTCTGAGTGGTGAATTCTGCAGTCCGTTCCCAGACCCTGCCCAGGGTTTTTCAATCATCAATGTTTCTAAAGTCTGCTGTTTAGGAAAAAGATTTGATAACAACTCTTTTGTTATTCAGGTAACTTTTGTAGGTATAGCTAGAAAAAAATGTATCTCTGACTGACCAGTTTGTAATGATGGAAAAACTAAACAAATGCATGATTATGAGTAAAATATTTCCAGTGAGATGAATCATCATGTTTGCGCTCCTTGAACTGCAAAACTGTCCTCCGAAGCCATGTCTCTGCTGAAACAGAAACTGCAAGAAATAACTCATCTGTCTTGGGGAATGCATCCCATGGGCGTGCATGTCTGTGTGATTCAGTTTTTAAGGACTTGATGCTGGACTGGAGATCGGCAATTGCATGTGTTTATTCAAGCCCCAAGCGTTGATCTGAGCAGTTCGGGATGTTGGAAGTCAGTTATTGTGGATGTTGTTATGCTGTAGAAACACTGTCAATATTTTTACAGTTTAGTAACTAAAATGTCTGCTTAGAGAAGGAACAGGGCCAAAGAAGACTTGTGTGGTTCAATCAAGAGAACTGCAGGTGGGAACAAGTTTTTTGTACCCATAAAAATTAAAAAACCCACTTTATCCACATATGTGTCTGTTGCCTATGTGGACTGTAATCTTTTCAGGAGAAGGCCTTTTTTTTTCTCAAAAATTGCACAGCACCTAGCATTCCTGGGGTAAAATACAAGTTTAGGAAAAAGTAACCAAAAGGAGCTCCAGTGCAGTAGTATCTTCTGCCAGTGAAGATGCCTTTTTCATTCTTTCTGTTGGTAGCACTACTTTAATCTCAACCAGTATTTTACCATACGGGTTATGGCCAGAACTTTGTTATTGCACCAGAGACAGAAAATATGTTACAGTCTTCTAGTTTGTATCTGGGTCCAGCCAGCAATAGAAGTGATAGCATGGACAGGACTGCGCAGGACATCGCTTTGTTCAACTGATGCAGGACATTGGCTGACTGTAGATGATGGGCAGTTGGTTTGTAAGAAAGCAGCATCAGTAATCAAATTGCTATTGTAGGAAGTTGTCAATTCATCTGTTGTGTAGGTTTGCAGAGTCAAAGAGAAAAGGGTCTAAGAAGGAGGAAAGGTGGAAGGCTGCTTGCTGCTGAACAAGCTCAAAGGAGAGGTTTCTTATCCTTGCATTCAGAACTGTGTTACCTCTGAAGTTGTATCTGGTTTTGCTAATTAGAGCTGCTTTATTTCAGGCCTGTCATAAAGGAGAGCATACCTTTTGTCTGCGTTTACATTAGAAATACCTTGAAAGCAGCATATTGGAAATGAAATTTTTTTATAGAGTTTGTGTGTGTTGGTTTGTGCAGCACAATCAATCTTACTTGAGAGAGACCTGGGCAGGAGGGCCCTACGGAGGATGTGTGCCTTAGCATTTTTATCCTATTGTGTTTGACCTTGTGTGTTTCTGAGCATGCAGAGCAAAAGAAGAGACTGAAGTGGAAGTTGAGATGAAAATATTTCTGTCCTCATTTGTGTTTGCAGTCAGGCAAAATTCTTCTGGATGACTGTGCCCTGAGGAACGCACATTAGGGCGACGTGCTTTGTTCCAGGTGGAGGGAAACGGTTCTCTTTGGCCGGTTGGGGTAGAGGAGACCAAGAAGGTTGGCACAGCAGTTGATCTGTCTCTATGACAGAAAAAGAAAGAACATGCCTGGTGAGCTCCAGGAAGAAGCAACTTGCTCTCTATCTTCTTTATTGTCCAATCCCTGGGAGAAAGCTACGACATCTCTCTCTCCTGGTTTCTCCGTATCACACTGGCCTTCAGAGCATACCAGCATTCAGCTAAGAGAAATAATGTCACAAGTCAGCTTTATTAATATGTAAATTAAGAGGTATATTCCAAGTTTAGTCATCCTCTGATCATCAAGAGCTGTTGTTTTATTTATGTGGAGCACTAGCGATCTTCTTAAAGCTGTCCAAAACAGGAGGGAAGATACCATCTGTCCTCACGAGCTTGCAGCAGAAATAACGTTCTCAGCTTTTGGGGAGCGTAAGGGTGTATGTGAGTAAGGGGAGTAATCTGTTCTGGTGTAAGGAAAGCCAAATCTGTTCTTGTGTGAGGAAAGCCAAGTCCTTTTACGAGGGAGAGTCCCTGTATGTAAGTGCCAGGAAGGGAAGGGATTGTGGGGAGCTCCTTCGGATTCGGAAAGGAAGCGTATGAGCATTTCTCACACCCTGTACGAGGGAGGCGTCGGATCCTTTTTTCAGTCTCAGAAATGAATTCTATTCTTTATAAAAGCCCTTTATTGTAAAGCATCGCCAGTTTGCAACTTCGTCTTGCTAGTCGTAGGTTTGCGTTGCCCGTCCTGGCTGCACGGTCCTCCATGCAGACCCTGTGCCGGTTGTTTCTTCCTGTCTGGGACAGGAAGTAGTAACTTTTAAGACACCAGGGAAAAAAAGTATGGTAATTTGCTAAGGGAAAAAATAAAATGGTTTCTAGCTGTACAATAAGGAGGGAAGTTGTGGTAGGCACCAGTATTCAATGAGGCGATCGTAAATTATTCATTAATTTCCACCTTTTTTCCCCTGCTTTTTAAATACTCAATATTCAGGTTTTTTATTTTTATTTTTTTGTAATAAAATTGTTCTTCAGCATGTTCCAAGAGTGCCATTTTTCTGTGGCTGGACATGTTTGTGACTCTATGTACAGTAAGCATAGCATGCTGGTAAATGAACTAAATAAGGTCTTTCTCCTTTCTGGAAGTTTTGTTGAGAGCATGGGGAAGCTCTGGGCTGTTTGTCCCGCTGAGGTACCTCTATGGCTGGTGTATAGGAAAAGCTGTTGCTGACAACCCTGAGGTGAAGCAGATGTCAGGTAACAGAGTCCCTCAGAGCTTCCAGAAAAGATTTTGTAGTTTAAGCGCTTTCTTTGAAAGTTACATTTTTCCATCAGAAGATGAGAAAGGCCTGAAGCAATGTCTTTCGGACCTCTTCATTGCTGCAAGTCATTGAGAGAAGTCTTCTTCCAAAAAGCTCTTCCATTGAGCCATCACAGA
This sequence comes from Tauraco erythrolophus, assembly GCF_009769465.1. Lineage (NCBI taxonomy): Eukaryota > Metazoa > Chordata > Aves > Musophagiformes > Musophagidae > Tauraco > Tauraco erythrolophus. The sequence goes on along the minus strand of NC_141496.1, from coordinate 52,123,071 downwards.
CCCTTTTGTAGGTGGTATTAGTCCTGTTGTTCAGGATACCAGAAATTATCAGTGTTTATAGTCATAAACACTGATAATAGTTTATAGTCATAAACACTGCAAAGTCGACTTTTTCACAAGCACTGGTTGAATATAGGGGCACACACGTGCAAAGAATAGTCTCTTACTTAAAGCTGATGTGGTGATGTTTACCACAGAAGAATAATACCCATGAGATTCTGTTTTGAATTGCTCACAGGCAAATTTTAACAAGAAGAAATACAGCATGGAATGTGACCAAGAGCATCTGATTTGCTTACTCTAATAAAGCAAGAATTCAAACTAAAAGAACAATTTCTTCTTTTAGAAGATTTAAGTATAGCCTCAAATCTCACAGGAAATTTGGATGTGGTATTTCCGTTTCCTCACATTAGATGGGAGACTTTGCCCAAAAGCTGTATCAAGTTAGTAGAATTTAACTGAGTCTTTATGTAAGGATGTGTGCTTTTATGAGGATGAAAATATTAAATATGTACAGTTGTCTGTAATTGGAAGTCTTATAAATAGGTAAAGCGACATCACCCATGAGCCGATGCAGAAGGTAGGAGCTGTACAGCAACTACAGGTCTTTCCGAAGTCCAGTTGGAATCAGTACCCCTCAATCTGGCGGACGTCAGCATCGGCATTTCCACTGGCATAAATAAAAACAAGCCGATGCCCTGTGGTTGTAACTGCTAACTGTGTGCCCTGTGTGCCTGTGCTGCAAGCCGGAGTGTCAGGGCTCTGTGACGCGAGGAAGCGTCATCTGTGAGTCATCACTTAGACACGGAGGCAAGGCGTGACGTGAGGCTGCCGGGTTGGAGTCCGACTGAGAACGTCACACCTTGATGCCAACTTGGATCTCTTCAAGCTTTTCTAGCGAATTCAGCATGGTACGTGCATACAGCCTTCAGTATCGTTAAAAAGTAATTTGATTTTCTGGTTTAGTGTCTTTTGTGCTTTTTTCCTCTTCTATCTGCTGGCAGGAATTTGGGCCTTGGCTGTAAATCAGCTCCTGGCAGCTGATCAGCTGAACGTCCACGTTATTGAGGCCAGCCCAAAGTTAGAGGAAACTCTCTGCAGCATTTGGTATAAATCCCATAAGCAGCAGAACTGCAGAGTAAGAAATAAGAGCAGCGGTTTGCCAGCTATGCCGTCTTGCCTTCTTCCCTGTTCCTGCACAGGAATTTCTGTTCTGTCAGGTGAACTCAGAAGGATTCATTTGGGTTCAAAACCACCTGGCACACTTGTTGAAAACCCATAACTGTATGTGCTTAATCATCAAGCAATCTTGCTGAATTCGCATAGATGCACTCAGCTAATGAACCATTACTTTTCCTGCATCCCTCACCTTTAAGGAATGAAGTTGCAGGATGTGGGGAAGAAGAGGAGGAGGTTTGGGAATAGGTCTTTGCTTGTCTGAGAAAGCCTTAGTATTTCAGCTAGAGCCAAACTTTCTTCAGTGAACCCCAGAGTGAGAGTCTTTCTGACCCGGTGCTGGTGGATGTTATTTCATTGCTGGGATGATGCCTGCCTTCTCTCTGCTGCACGCAGCGTGTTTTTTTTTCTGCTCCACAAAATTAGCTGGGATATTAGTAATGATGTTTTCAGCATCAGTCATTAGCTGTGTGCTGGTGCCACGAAAATGACTTCTCTTCCCGTGTATCTCATTATTTGCGGTTGGAACCTGAATGCAGCCTGTCATTCCTAAAATAGCCGTAGGAAGTGCGAGCCGTATAGAAACGTCTTTGTCCTGCTGCGGGGCTTTCGGCGGCATAGCTCAGCCTGCCCCAGCACAGGACCTGGAAACAGGCTGCTGTCTCATCTGGGGGACAGTCTGGGTTGTCCTTGGCAAAAACTCTGCACGTGGTATCAAAAAGGCAGAGGATATTTCCCGCAGAAGAAGAGAAAGACTTTGCCTTGCTCCACCGACGAGCTGGAGAACGGATTAGAGGCTTTTCCTATCCATGAGGAAGCTCATCCATCATGCCCCATTCAGGCAGTCATACTCAGTGGGCTTATTCTCTCTTGCTACACTGAACCTTTTTCTCCACAGCTTTTCCAAAGAAGTAAAGCACATAATAACAGAGATACTGCTTTTGTAACTTGTACTACAGGCATTTGTCAATGCTGCTTTGACTTCCTTTTCTATGCCGCTCTAATTCCCTCATGCTGTGCTAAGAAGCAGGTGTGAACAAACGTGTAAGAATGCTTGTATTCTTCAGTATGTGGGTGAATGTGTGTCAGGAGAAGAGAGTAGTGTATTTATGTGGCGCAGGGGCTCATCTCTGTCTAACTGTAATCTTTTTCACTTTTTCTGACCCACATCACCTCGATTTTAAGTTTGCCCTTGAAATCACATCAGATAGTTCATGTTTCCTCTCAATAACAGACCTCCAGTGATTAAAGTGATCTTTCACTGTTCTATTAATTACAGGAATTGCGATTTTTATATTCAGAGGTTAATTGATGATATCTGCATATAGCATTTTCCCTTAAAATAAATTGAATTACAGTAATTAACCTTATGTCCAGGTTAACAGACAATATCATTTGTCTCAGCAGTATCCTGGAAGTAGGATTTTTCTCATGTGTCTATTGGTTTCTAGCTTTGCTTTTTATTTTCCTCGTAACCCTGAAGTGGTGGAATGGAGAGAAAAGTGAAAAATGTGTCATGTTGGCATGTTGAGGTGATCCCTTTACTCTAAAGACGTTATTGAGGATAAGGTACTTTCTTGTATTAACTTGTCCGTGAAGCTGTTTGGATTATTTATGATGTAAAATTTGGGAATTTGTTGGGCGTGAATCCAGGCAGAGCAAAGCTCAGAGCATGCCACTTGCAGCTAGCAATTACTAGCAAACTGCAGGAACTGGATTATTGCAAGCATCATGCTTGTCTCAGAGGAAAAGCAAACTACATAGATTTTCTGTCTCAGAGTCAGATTTATTCTGCTCCTTTAAGATTTCCAAAAATATCAGCAAAAAACATTGGGCAATGAGAAGCAATCATGAAAGACAGAGATCTATGAAATTTCTCTAAAGTTTTAATAAAAAAACCTTTCCTGTGATATCTGAGCTTTTTAAATTTGGGTGAATGTCTATGCGTGTATGGGTGCATGTGAATGGATGAATGTCTGAGGGAGAGAGATGTCAGAGGCAGTGCTGAGAGACAATGTTCCCAGTTAATGTGATTGTTTTCTTAGCACTTGGGGTCTTCTGTATTTTTCCCCTACCTGCTTGTCCTTATCCACAGGCATTTTTAAAATTTCCCTCAGGGATTACATTTGTTTTGTGGACGTATTTCGTTTTTGCAGTAACCTATTTCATGGTCTTCTGCAAGGCACAGAGAAACTTGAGAAAACAGATTTCATAAACAAATTGGGGGCTAAAATTATAAATACATATTGAGAACTCTTTGCTCACCTACATTTTTTATCTATCACACGTAACTTACCCTGATGAGTTTGCCTGGTTTCCGGAAGGAAAAGCTTTACCCTTTTTTCAGCCTGTAGGAGTTAGCTTGCCTGACCACAGCATGTCTGCACGTCCTTGTGCTGGGCAGCCTTCCCCAGAACGTGATGCCGATGTTTGGCCTGAGTTTTCCTGCTACCATGACTAGACTATTGCAGTGAGGAACAAACGATGGGCTCTCCAGAGGTGGCTCTCAGGGTAAACCACTTTTGGGTAGTATGAGGTCCACCGCTGGAGTAATTCATACGTAAATGGTAACGCCTGTCCTAGCATTCTCAGTGTTACGGTATATTTCATTCACGTTTTGAGGGCAGGGGCATAGTTTGGTGTTGTATCAAACCGTTGCATGCCAAAGTTGAGTGGTGCCTTGGGAAAAATGCTCTGACAAAACTTGCCGTTTCACTCAAGGCAAATGAAGCCAGGTTAATGTGTCAATTTTTGCACAAGTGAATCTAGGGCCAGAACTGGCCAAACTGCACAAAGGCTAAGTAGTGTGCTCTAATTACTTAACAGCTGACTTAAATGTGAAGGCTTGCATTTCTCTACTGTTTCATCACCCTAAAGAATAGACATTTTTGTTTCAAATAAAGCAGACAAGTTTCCTGAATTACACAACCAAGGTTCATGCATTAAATGCATGAAGGTTTCTTGCATTAACAAAAAGCAAAGGAGAATTGTCTGTGATTACACTGAGCTTTAAACACTGTGATGTGTTCTATGGAATCCTAACTTTTTCTTCACAGTTAACCTATGCCCTCGTATATCGATCTGCTCTGTTATGCAGATGTAAGAGGACTGGAAATTAAGTTTTTCTTCCTGGTTAGAGGGTGAAGAAGGGCTGCAATCCATTTAAGTATGTACCAGCAGTGAAAGGAAGCAGATGCTAAGTATCTGAGGGAATCTGACCTGAAGAGTTGGCTAAGCTGTAGGGATTGTTTTAGGATTACTGCCTGATCCTAATGTTATGTTTACAGCAGACGTGTGGCAGCTGAGACGTCTGCAGGACTGCTTCAAACTTTTAATCAGTGAAAATTGTCGATATGTGAATTGTGAAAATGTATCAGGCTTCATGTTTCCCCTTTGTTATCTAAAAAGGGAGGTGAACAAAGGGAGGCCACGTTTCTTTCCTGTTAACAGCTTTGGGTCACCTGGAGCTACGTAATTTTTATTCCATCTATTGGATGAGAGAATGGAAGGTCAGTTGACTGGCACTGATATTTCCCAGGCAAAGTGAGGGTTGGGGAGAGTAATGGTGTTGCTGGTAGTGTATCTGTTTTCTATTAAGCATGCTGAGATGAAACAGCAAAGTATATATTAGAGATGGCGTTCTCTCCTGTCAAAAGGCAGTGATTGCTACATTTAGCTCTTAAATCAATTCAGAATCTTGACAGAGGTTTGCTGAAGTCCCACAGATAATCAATAGTGCTATTTTTATCTCTTAAATGAGTGAGGCTTTTAAAAATAATAAAGACATCTTTGTAACGACTGACCGAGCTGTTCCAGAGTTAGGTCTGTTGCTCTGTGTGGTTGGGGGTGGTGAGTGAAAGGGATTATTTAGGCATTGCCTTTGTTCCATTCTGCAGGTTTATAACCCTAAAATAAAATCGCAGATGTTTCTGGCAGTCATCCTCCAGGCACAGATGGCTTTCCTCCCAGTTTTGGCAAGCCCAATTTCAGTATAAAATTGAGCAATTATTAGAAAGTGAAATATTGCATGATAGAATACCACTGCCACCACCATCAACACCGTGACAAATGGAGCGTTTATTGTTTCTGGTGCCGCGTGAGAGAGCTAGTGCCACCACCTTACCCCTTCCTCTAAAAATTGTACCTTTGCTGCTGCTGGTGGTGCACAGACAGAGGGATGGAACCAAGCAGATGCTTCGGCGAGGAACTGTGGCCATTTTCTCATTTGCGTTGGCTCTATATTTCAATGCAAATATCACTGAACAGGTGGCTGATGAGGCCCCCGTGGACTGTTTACAGTAAAGGTTACAACCAAAATCGATAGGCCTGAGATGCTTCTAATTCCATCTGGGAGATGTTCATCTTCCATCTGACTGTTCCCTCTCCGAGAAGCAGCATCCCATTAACGCCACAGTCGTCGGGGATGTCTCGCTCAGGTCAGCGGAAGTTTTCTCCTATTTAAGCCTCCGTTTGCTCTTTGCGTTTTCTTTCCACGGGGTCGAGCAGTGATGTTGATCTTGACGAGACAGGTTGCCAGCGTGGAGCATGCTGAGTTTTGCCTACTGACTTGACACCTGCTACTGCTGTTCGGCAGGCCGGGGCTCGCCAGCGCTGCCCGGGGGTTGTCCAAATCTTTTCGGCTTACGGCTTACTGAAGCAGGAGGTAGCGATGTTACGTCTCATAGCTAATACTACCGTGCGTCATGTGTGGTCTCATCAAGTTGCAAACGAGGGGAGAGGAAAGCTGGTAAGGACTCACTTTTACACAAACCTGAGCAAAATAAGTGAGCACCGCTGAAACTTGCGTGAAAAGTGCTCTGTATTTTGGCTGAAATTTTGTTTTGGACGCACATTTTTGTGAGCCTTAGTGGGGAGATCCACATGGTCTGTGTGTCTGTGTTTCATCAAACTAGTAATGAAGTTTGTGTTATTCTTTTTAATGAAGGTAGATGCTGTTGACTACTATATGAGGCAAAATCGCTCTCATCGGTGTCTTTCCCTGGGGCTTAATGGTCACGTCTGGCGTGCAGCCCACAGCAGCTGGGCAATGAGTAAGCAGTACTGAATCCAATTAAAATGGTAGTAGAGCGTGTGTAGCAGAGGGCACCCATGCACTACTCTTATGGTCAGGGAGAACTTCTTGATACGCACAAAAATGAGAGGGAGCGTGCTTCATAGCCATAATTTAGGGTCAACAGGGATGCTGGGCAGGAGGGACTTCCCTCGGGCACTGCCTCCATCTCTTCACCAGCATCAGGATCAGCCCCTTGTTACTGCCTGTTTTGAAGGATTGCAAGTGATTACCCCAGTGCATTCAGGCACACGCCTCTCTAGCATAAGGGCCAGCTACCTGGAGTGCTAGAGTGCTTTTTTGGCCACATTAAATGAATGGCCAGCTGTAGAGACAACAGGAGCAGGACAGGAGAGGAAAGATGAATGATGGCCGCACCATCGGTCACAAAAAGATGTTGGAAGTTGGTAGTGGTGATGGGCACAGAGCTGGCATTGAGTCTCTGAGGCCACCTGCACCACTGTTCAGGTGACTGAGCAGCAATTGTTAGAGAAAGGACAACTTGAGCAAAAAGGCTGGCCATCTCAGACAGTGTCCTGCCGTGTGCCAATTCCATTGCCATGTCTGGTGCTCCATGCTGCGTCTTGCTGGTAGCCACTTGTGTCTCCTCTCTCTCTCACTCCCCAAGCACCCACTGAGCTTCTGTTTGCTCACATCTGCCTGATCCCCTTGACACTGCTCAACCAGAGCATTTTGCACCATCCCTTCTGCTGCCGGTGCAGCCACGTGAGGAGGCCAAGCAGCGTGCTAGCCCCCCACCTAAACAGCCCTAGACAAAGGATGCTCTCCTGAACAGCTCCACCATGATGGCTTAACTTCTGTCGTTTTCTGGGAGCTGCAGCCTGCAAGTTGTATTCCTCTCTTTTTGTTGTTGTTGCTGCATTATTCCTAATTCCTTTCTCTGACTTGCACAGAACTCTTGTCTTTCACTGTCTAGGAACTGTGAATTTAAAGGGGTAAAGAGCAGTAATGGCGCCTTCCACTCAGAGATTTCCACAGGCTTAGCCAAAAGAGATGAAGGATGCTTGCCAGCATCACATGGCAAAGCTGTACCATGGCAGGTAACAGTAGCCAGGTCGGCCGACTGGTTTCTGTGCTCTACCTTCAGCATGGCAAAGCATGTGCTGTGTAGATCAATATGTTCTTTTTTTATGTATGAGCAGATAGATCTTGCTCTGGAAGTCTCTTTCGATGAGACAATGAAGTAGGACTTGAGTTTCCAATTCACTTGCATGCTTTTAAAGCGTTTACCACAGGACAATCTTAAATCTTTTTGGTACCTCGGTTGTGCAGCTCAAATTGGTTGCTTTTTTTTTTTAATCTCTGCTTTTTTATGGTCCTTTTGTTTTTCCCAGGGTACGAAATGCTGAATGAGAAGGGCTATTTGCTGAGTATTTCCAGGGTCAGTTCACAGAGGCTGCTGCTTTTCGTGTCATGCATTTTTCCTTATGCAGTAGTTGAAATTCATCTGGCTTCAGTTTTTACTTTCTTCATTGTTTGGTTAAATGCTGTTCCTTCTTACTAGACTTACTGTCCTTTTGAAGAATAAGTTATTTCTACATGTTTGTAGAAACAAAAGAATTTGTTTAAGACGGTCATGGTTTTTTATGACCATTAGGTTTTCTGGTCTGGCTTCATGCATAACACAGACCGTTGAATTTTGTCTGTCAATTCTCACATTAAGCTTAATAATTTGTGGATCGAAGTGCAGCTGTCCTGTGAGAGCACAATCCATCGTGGTATAAAGAAGGTTTGTAATAAATGAATATAACAAGATCTACCCATTACTGATCAGGATTACTGTGCCATGGGAAAATTCTGACATGGTTACATACTTTGGTTTTACTTGAAGTTACGCTGAGGTTAGCTGAACATGAAGTGAGGCCAAAGCAACAAGATAGGAGGTTTTCTAACATGAATGAGCATCCCGTTCAAAACTGGAAGTTCGTCATGTAAAGTTGGTTACTGTCTCCTCTTCTTCCTTGTGACATAGTGTGATTATTGTTTTACTAGATTTCGGTATGCATGTCTCTTTTATTTCGTGAATGGATGAGATCACTGAGAGCTTATGGGTCAGGGTTAAAATGAGGGCAGGGACAGGTGACATAGTAGTGGTGGTTTGCTACAGGCCACCTGACCAGAAGGATCAAGTGGATGAGACCCTCTGCAAACAGATACAAGCAGCCTAACGTTCATGAGCCCTGGTCCTCATGGGGAACTTCAACCACCCCGATATCTGTTGGAGGGACAGCACAGCAGGGCATAAGCAAAATAGGAGGTTCCTGGTATGCGTTGATAATAACTTCCTTCTCCAAGTGACAGAGGAACCAAAGAGGAGAGGTGCTTCGCTGGACCTTGTTCTCACCAACAAGGAGGGGCTTCTTGGGAACATGAAGCTCAAGGGCAGCCTTGGCTGCAGTGACTATGAAATGATGGAGTTCAAGATTCTTAGGCAGGCAAGGAGGGCACTCAGCACTCCAGCTCACTACCCTGAATTTCAGGAGAGCAGACTTCGGCCTCTTCAGGGATCTCCTTGGTAGAGTACAATGGGATAAAGCCCTAGAGGGAAGAGGGGTCCAAGAAAGCTGGTTAATATTCAAGGATCACCTCCTCCATGCTCAGGAGTGGTGCATCCCAACAAAGAGAAAGTCAGGTAGGAGCACCAGGAGGCCTGCATGGATGAACAAGGTGCTCCTGGACCAACTCAGACACAAAAAGAAGGCCTACAGAGGATGGAAGCAAGGACAAGTAGCCTGAGAAGAATACAGAGAAATTGTCCGAGCAACCAGAGATCAGGTTAGGAAAGCTAAAGCCCTGATAGAGTTAAATCTGGCCAGGGACATCAAGAGCAACAAGAAAAATTTCTATAAATATATCAGTGATAAAAAGAGATCTAGGGAAAACATAGGCCCTCTCTGGAAGGAAACGGGGGACCTGGCTACCCGGGATATGGAGAAGGCTGAGGTTCTCAATGACTTCTTTGCCTCAGTCTTCACTGGCAAGAGCTCCAGCTGCACAGCTCATGTCACAGAAGGCAAAAGCAGGGACTGGGAGAATGAAGAACCGCCCACTGTAGGAGAAGATCAGGTTCGAGACCATCTAAGGAACCTGAAGGTGCACAAGTCCATGGGACCTGATGAGGTGCATCCGCAGGTCCTGAGGGAACTGGCGGATGAAGTTCCTAAGCCGCTATCCATCATATTTCAGAAGTTGTGGCAGTCTGGTGAAGTTTCCACTGACTGGAAAAGGGAACATATAGCCTCCATCTTTAAAAAGGGAGAAAAGAAGACCCAGGGAACTACAGGCCAGTCAGTCTCACCTCTGTGCCTGGCAAGATCATGGAGCAGATCCTCCTGGCGACTATGCTAAGGCAAATGGAAAATAAGGAGGTAATTGGTGACAGCCAACATGGCTTCACTAACGGCAAATCCTGCCTGACTGATTTGGAGGCCTTCTATGATGAGGTTACAGCATTGATGGATAGGGGAAGAGCAACTGACATCGTCTACCTGGACTTGTCCAAAGCATTTTGTACTGTCCCATACGACAGCCTTGTCTCTAAACTGGAGAGACATGGATTTGACAGGTGGACCACTTGGTGGATAAGGAATTGGCTGGATGGTCGCACTCAAAGAGTTGTGGTCAACGGTTCAATGTCCAAGTGGAGATCAGTGACGAGTGGTGTTCCTCAGGGTTCAGTACTAGGGCCGGTGCTATTTAACATCTTTGTTGGTAACATGGACAGTGGGATCGAGTACACCCTAAGCAAGTTTGCAGATGACACCAAGTTGTGTGGTGTTGTGGACACACTGGAGGGAAGGGATGCCATCCAGAGGGACCTTGACAGGCTGGAGAGGTGGGCCTTTGAAAACCTAATAAAGTTCAACAAGGCCAAGTGCAAGGTCCTGCATGTGTGTCGGGGCAATCCCAAGCACAAGTACAGACTGGGCGGAGAATGGATTGAGAGCAGCCGTGAGGAAAAGGACTTGGGAGTGCTGGTGGATGAGAAGCTCAACATGAGCTGGCAATGTGCTCTGGCAGCCCAGAAAGCCAACCACATCCTGGGCTGCATCAAAAGAGGTGTGGCCAGCAGGTCGAGGGAAGTGATTCTGCCCCTCTACTCTGCTCTTGTGAGACCCCACCTGGAATATTGCATTCAGCTCTAGAGTCCCCAACACAAGAAGGACATGGAGCTGCTGGAGCGGGCCCAGAGAAGGGCCACAAAGATGATCCAAGGGCTGGAACACCTCTCCTGTGAAGACAGGCTGAGAGAGTTGGGGCTGTTCAGCCTGGAGAAGAGAAGGCTCTGGGGTCATCTTCTAGCAGCCTTCCAGTACTTAAAGGGGGCCTACAGGAAAGCTGGAGAGGGACTTTTTACAAAGGTGTGTAGTGATAGGACAAGGGGCGATGGATTTAAACTGAAAGAGGGCAGATTTAGATTGGATATAAGGAAGAAATTTTTCACTCAGAGGGTGGTGAGGTACTGGAACAGGTTGCCCAGAGGAGTTATGAATGCCCCATCCCTGGAAGTGTTCAAGGCCAGGTTGGATGAGGCTTTGGGCAACCTGGTGTAGTGGAGGGTTTCGCTGCCCATGGTGTGGGGGTTGGAACTAGATGATCTTTGAGGTCCCTTCCAACCCTAACCATTCTATGTTTCAATAATAATGATAATAATAATAACAACAACAATAATAATTTGTTCTTATCTCAACCCATGAGTCTCCTTCCCTTTTCCCTTTTAATTCTCTTCCCCATCCCCTGAGGGTGGGGGAGAGTGAACAAGCGGCTGTGTGACGTTTAGTTGCTGTCTGGGCCAAGCCACGACAGTTTGCAAAACTTTTATTTGAAGACAGTTCCTGTGCTCGCTCGGTATCACTGTCTAGCTACTCCTGCTTCATCAGACACAGCGTTCACAAGCACTTTTGATTTGAAAGTCATTTCAGTACAGTTGCAAGTGAGAACATTTGCATCACTCCCAGGAGCCCAACCAGACCTGAGTATTTGCTGAAAAGGAAATTTGTCCTAAAAATAAGTGTGACCTTCTTGAATCAGCACTTTTCTGAAATTCCACTGGAACAGTACAGCTCTTTCCACCATTGTAAGAAAAACAAAAGTAACCTTTATGTTTTAATAATTGCCTCCTAGTAAAAAGCTGCCTTTGGATGCAACTTGAGTCCTACTCTATGTTACTTTATTGACACGGGCATTGATACAGGTGTGTAGTCCACTTGAATTTTTGACAGATCAAAGTAGACACTTTCCACTTACTTTACATGAATTTAAACAACTGTATTAGCAATAGAGCAATGGAAAATTATGCTTTTTGTCTCTCTTTTTTCTCTTTTCTTCCCCAGAAGCTACCCCTGAGAATGACAGAGAATTTCATACACTTAAAAAACTACTAATCTGGTCTTTTTTAGAAGGCAGTTCATTTATCAGTTAATTATTTTCAGGTAAAAGAAAAAAAGATCTTGCCCGATAACACATACATAAAATGACAAAGTAAGCGTGCTGGGCATTGTTCGTTTTCCTGGAAGCTGTCTCCCATATTTGTTTACGTGGAGCGGTACTCATGTCTGAATGGGAAGTAGGGAATGACGGTGCAGAATCACCCATGGGAAAAGATTTTCAAGCTCCAGAGTGGAGTGGCAGTGATATTTCTGCAGTACCATAATGCTTTCCTCATAGCATACACACGTTGTTAGATAGTGGATGATGTGCTGATCAGGAGTAACAGAAAGCAGCTATTCTTACGCTCAGAGTCTCACTGTGAGCCAAGTGGTTTGAATTGTCAGCCTGTGGATACTGTGGATGAATAAGGTTCAAGTGGAAGAATTGGATTGCCTGATAAGTTCTTCCCGTTAAACTGTTGCTCCTCGCATGTGTTTCAGAAGAGACTTCTGCGTTGGACTGTAGCAATTTCAAGAAGGAAAGAATTTCCATCTATTTGTGTGTTAAGATAAGGCACTTTGTCACTTTGCAGTGTACTTGCAAGTGTAAAATTTTTAAAGCAGCAAAATTACATTTCGAAAAACTGTGTAGAGAGAAAAGAACTGATCCCTTTAATATGTCTGTCTAACTTTTAATTCAAACTTTTTGAGGGAAACTTGTGTTTCCAAGTATTATATTTACTTCTGCTGCTTATTTCTACTTTGGGCTTTCCTAAGGGTCCTAAATGATGTTTCACTGGGCATGGAAACAAATAGAAAGAAACAGTTCCTGCCCCAGAAAGCTAACAGTCAAGAGAAAATGTAGGAGGTGATTAAATAGACAAATGGAGGAAACAGGTAAAGAAAGTGTCTGCAGGCAGACATAGCTGTGTCAGTAATCATACACAGCTATCGGCCTAAGCAGTGTTAGATGGAAATGCTTCTCTTGGGGTTTGTGTGTACTATCTTCCAGTGTGCATTCTCACATAAGATATAATAGACAGACAGTGTCTGCCTCGTGTTGCGTTTATTCTTGCTATTTTTATCTTTTACCATCCGTCTGACACTTTGTTCAGTTAAGGTGTCAGTCATTGCCTTACATTAAATTATTTTTTTTCTAGTCTCACTTTAACTCGGTCTCTCAGTTATTTTGTTAATAGAAATAGAGAATCGGCCAAGTTTCCAATTTGTGTGTTTGAATAATAATAGGCAAACACAGAGTATAATAAATCATTAGTCTTTATGGACTGTATCAGCCCGCAACAGAGTCCCTATTCCAATCCACTTAAAGGAGCTGAAATTTTATTTGAAAGCAAGTATTTGATAAGACAGATTAATTATTTTGACGTTTTTCAATTGGGTAAAAGATGAGGAATCAGCTGTGTCTGTGAAATTACAAATGAAAATGCAACACTCGAGACTTGTTAATGCTTTTTTTGGCATCGAGAAAGGAGACATAGGTATCTAATATTAAATGGTCTTGCAGAAGGGCAAGTTAGCACTTTGTTTGCCAAATTAAGTTTCAAAGACTATGTAGGTTATGAAGTTTGACTTTCTGCCCGTAAATCTTGAATGACTGACAGGCTACTGTAAAATAGCTTTGTTCAAAAGGAATCTTTGGCAGGCTGCATCAAAGGTTTGAAATTCTGGAAGGGATGAAAAGAAAACCCCACTTTTACACTGATTTCCCCTGCAGTCAACGTCTCTGTTAAATTTGCCTGGGAATTATGAGCTATTTACTGTATTATGTGCTGTTTTCTATCACTGTATCTGAAGGCCCCTGTGGTTCCTTTTATCTTCAAGATTTAGGGATATTTTTGTACATGAAATGTGAATGAGTGAATGCGTCAGTGGAAGACAGGGAAAAAAATGCTGGTTTTAGACAGTTCTGTTCTCCCTTACTTTATCGCAAGTTGGTATATTGGTTTTATGGCACCTAAATTTATGGGTACATATTTTTATGGTAAAGCCCAATGACATGTTCTGCATGCGACATCAAGCTCCCTCAGTGTTTCTTCACTTGATTCACCGCTCTGCAGGGTATGAATCAGTCCCGTAGTATAAACCTTAATCTCTTTTTAACCAGAATAATGTAGTGGTTTTTTTTTTATTTATGGTGTGTGTCATCGCGTCATCATCTAATTATGTAAACTAAAGAAGGGGAAAACAAAATATTTCCTGGAAAGCTCTTGTCAGCTGTCGATCAGTTCAGGAGAAGAAGTTTCTGTACTGCGTGTAAGCAGCTGAGGCAGAGAATTCTTTGTAACTCACAGGTGCTTAAGTTTACCCTCAAGCAAGATGTGGCACTGCTGGGGCACGGGCTAGAGGCAAACAGGCCTGGCAGGGCAGTTTCTGCTTAAGGAACACGACCTACCTCCTCAGGTATGGTGAGAGGCTTGAGGAGAGGGAAAGCTCCCTGCCTTCCATTGACTCTCTTTAGCTTTATGTAGGCAGTGCTTAAAACTGAATCAACAGAAGGCGCTTAAGCCCTTGTTTGTCTTCCACAGGGTGAAGTGAAGAAGTGAAGCCTCCCAGCTGAACTACTATGAGGTCAGAAGCCTTGCTGCTATATTTCACACTGCTACACTTTGCTGGGGCTGGTTTCCCAGAAGATTCTGAGCCGATCAGTATTTCGCATGGCAACTGTAAGTATAAAAGGCCAGAGGACTTCACTTGCTTAATACTGATCAGTGGATTTCAACAGTATTTTGTTACAATTGCAATGAATAAAGTTGTTTTTCTTGATGTCTCCCAGGTCAGCCAATTTTATAGAATCATAGAATGGTTTGGGTTGGAAGGGACATCTAGTTCCAACCCCCTTGCCATAGGCCAGGACACCTTCCACTACACCAGGTTGCCCAAAGCCTCATCCAGCCTGGCCTTGAACACTTCCAAGGATGGGGCATCCACAACTCCTCTGAGCAACCTGTTCCAGTGCCTCACCACCAATCAGAGGGAAGAATTTCTTCATTATATTTAATCTAAATCTCCCCTCTTTCAGTTTAAAGCCATTGCCCCTTGTCTTATCACTACATGCCCTTGTAAAAAGTCCCTCTCCATCTTTCTTGTAGGTCCCATTTAGGTACTGGAAGGCTGTTAGAAGGTCTCCCTGGAGCCTTTTCTTCTTTCTCTTCTCTGAGCTGAACAACTCCAGCTCTCTCAGCCTGTCTTCATAGGAGAGATGCTCCAGCTCTTGAATCATCTTCGTGGTCCTCCTCTGGACCCGCTCCAACAGGTCCATGTCCTTCTTGTGTTGGCCCTAGACCTGAATACAGTACTCCAGGTGGGGTCTCACAAGAGCAGAGCAATTTGTGTTCTCTGATACTGATACAGGAACACAACTTTTTCACGTTACTTATGACTACTGGATGGTAAACTTCTTGATCTTCCAAAACCATCCCTTTTCTCTTTCTCAAACAGAGACACTTCAGTAGCATAATCAAACCAAACATCTTGCTCTATCCGGCAGCAAAGGAAGGAAGCCTTCTCCTCACTCCCTGCTTCATAATCAAAGTGTCTGTCACCTGACATGTGAAAATGTAGTTCTGGATAACCAGTGAAGCACCTCAGAGTGTCAAGCATAGCACACTGAAGTAACTGAGTTCTGAAAACATAATTTGTTGATCTAATACAAATAACTGAACTTACCTCTTTGAGCTCTGATGGGTTCAACTTTAGCACCAGGCATTTTTTGCTAAGCTGGAAACTTAGCAAAAAACCAAATCAAGACAAAGAATCTTTTGTAACAGAACCTCTTTTCTTTCTTACCAGCAGTAATTGGCAAACTCTGTGAAATCTAGGCTGACACAAACAGCTGCGAGTCAGTATTGAGATTTGCTGGCTGAACAGGTGGGGAGCTTTCTGTGCGTCTCGCCATGCAAGTCAGGCTTAGCGTAACCGATTCGTTCACATTTACCTCAGCTCAGTTACAATTACTGCAAAGAAAAGTCTTCCAAAGTCCCAAAGGTTCAGATGTTTGAAAGGAAGTCTTTAGCGCCTGGGTCTGTAAAAGTATGCTGAGTAGCAAGTCAGCAGTGAGTAGGCTTATGTTTAAGCCTGCTTTGGGTCAGGAATTTGTCTTTAGAATGAATCTCTTGATTGTCCCTGCTTATTGTGCTTTAGGGTGGCCTTGGCACCTGTAAACTAGTCTGTCTTGGGTAACACCAAGCTGAAAGTCAAACTCCTGGGGGGCACTTGTTAGGCTCCAAATGCTAATAGGCAGCTGGGGTACAAGAACAGGGCAGAGCTGCTCTGAAGCAAAAAAGATTAAGCTTCTGAACGTAAATCCTGCTCGGGCAGTCTTAATTTGTTTCTGCAAGAGTTCTCAGTGTCCGATTTGCAGGAAGTTCTTGTTTCTCTCCAGGTTTATCACCAGGCTTTTCTGACACATGGCATGCTCAGGTGCTTTGCTGAAGCCGTGCTGTGAATCAGTACTTTGACCAAGCTTAACAGTCAAAATACTTTTAGAGGACAATAGCTGAAAACACTGAAGCTGCGGCTGAGTTTCTGAAGAAATAGACTCCCTCCAAAAGCTCCAAGTTTCTGGGAAAGCATATTGATGGGGAAGAAGCTCAGGCATAGCTAGGTGCTAGTCAGCTCTGTGTAACGTGCACCTGCAGCAGTTCTGCGTTGATGATGATGCGTATCAGAGGTTTATCCTCCTCCTGTCTTCTAACTATCATTTTGTTAACTTAACTAGCTCCCTGATTTCTGCATCTAGATGTCATGATCATGTGTACTTGTGAAGTCTAACAGCAAGATGGCCCTTGGTCAGAAGCGTTCGCTGTTGTTAGAGGTTGCACACACACACCTGGGGAGCAGCGGCACACTCTGTGTATGCTAAGGTCTCAACAAAAGAATAGTGGGAACAGAGTGAATAAATGCTCTTGCTGACTGGTAGGTTGCGGGGAAAGATGACTTGTTGGTAGCATAAGCTCAGTATAGGGCTTACAGTCAGTGGTGTTGTCCAGTTTCCAGAAGAACTGAAGTATCAGACTGGTTGCCAAAATAATATGCAGTGACTTTCATTTTATGAAGTTCAAGTGGTGGTTTCCCACCGTTCCTCAGAAATCCCCACAGCTGTTCTACAATGGCACTCCAATCCTGTAGGAAACCCAGGGAGTTGGCAGTTTGAACCAAAGAGAGCCGAGTCTTTTGCTTCAGCCACTACCAGCCCAGTCATTGTGGTGATTGATGGGCCACTGGGAAAGAGCTTTGTCCTGCTCGACACACTTTGGCAGCCAGAAGCGAACATTTAAGCTCTGCAATCAGTGAAAGAAAAACTGTGAGAAAGTGCCATGTACCTGTGTGCCAAGAGCTCCAGAACAGCTTTACGCTCCAAAAAACCTCACAGTTTTAGTCTTCTACAAAGGTGATGACTTTCTCCTTTGCAGCTGCAAAGACTAGCCTTGAAGAGCTCTCCGGCCCTCTGTGCTCGTGCCTTCCAACCCCAGGCTGTACTGCCAGGGCAAAACAGAAACCACAGGTTTTGGCCGTAGCTGGGCCCCGTGGTGCTCCATGTTAGCACTGTTGCAGTTTGTGATTCTCTTTTGACTTTGTTTTTTTTTTTCCCCTTCCTGCAGATACAAGACAGTATCCGGTGTTTGTGGGTCACAAACCAGGACGGAACACCACACAGAGGCACCGGCTGGACATCCAGCTGGTCATGGTCATGAACAGGACCCTCTACGTTGCTGCTAGGTCAGTAGTCCCCTGCTTTGCTGCTCCTCCCTCGCTGCTTTCAGAGGGGATAGGAGAAGACAAGGGATATTCCGAGTTCTTCTCTGCTGGACACCTTATTTTTAGGATTTTCTCACACTCAGAGAGAGCTTTGCAACCTGTGAGTGAAACTATTGGAAACTTTGTTAGCCAGTTAAGTGAGGTTCAGTTCTGCGAGGTGCTGAGCTGGTCCTTTCAGGACTATACACCTCTGCCTCCCTTTGAGTTCAGCAAGAGGGAAATTGCCAGAGAAATTGTTCAGCCCCGCGGAGGAGAAAGACCATCCTCATCCTGTAATTTTGTTTGTGCGCACCATTAATGACGTTTTTGAGAATGATTCTGCTGGTGCACAAATGGGTGTTTGGATAAGAGTTATTAAACTAACGTTGCTGGTTTAGGCATGTTTTTAGTATCTTACGACAAAAAAGAAACAAATACATTTGCTACTGTTCTTTTGTTGTACTCAGCAAGGTTAATTGAATTTGCTGTCAGGATTTTTTTTGAGAGCTATACTGTGCAGTTACAAGCACATGCCTTTTTACAAAAATTGCATATAGAGCCACCCATTCAGTGCGTAGCTCAGCGTGGCAGCATCAGCTTCAGTGGAGCTACACCGATTTATACAGCTGCCAACCTGGCATGGATCAGACATTAACACTTCCTCTCCCTGCCTGTTGTTAGCAAAGGAGATGGCTAACAGGAGATTGCTAAAGGAGATTAGAGTGGGAATTAGTCAGTGGATGCAGGATGAATGCAGGAAGGGTCCAGATTAGCAAGGGTGGGTAGCCCGGTGTAGGAGCTCTTGCACCCAGATCCTGTTTGGGACCTCTCTGCAAGCTGCCCCTCTGGTTGCATCTTGTTTCCTGCCTGTTTTCTGGTCCTTCTCCTCCGTTGGAGAAATACGCACCCATCTGTGTGTGCCGCGGAGAGCCAGGCTGTTGCTGCAGATGGGAGAATTGGTGGGTGGGATGGCTAGGAGGTGAGAGGGAACAGCTGCAGAGCAGGCAGCCTCTCACCACCAGCCCTGTCCTCAAAGCCCTTGGCAGCCCCCAGGAGCTGCCTGGCTTTTTTCTCAGTCACCCGCCGTCTCCCAAGTGGCCGGACATGTCCTGTGCTGGAGATTAGCTGCACAAAGTAATTAGCTGCGTTACACCAGCGAAGTCCCTGGATGCCTTTTTCACACGTTTACGTCCCTGGCTGCTAGAAGACCATGCTTCTGCCCGTTCCCCTACCCAGGCGTTGCAGCTGTACCAGCTAAACTCAGTCCCTCCGTCACATATGCCAGGTTGTGCGGTGTCTGGGTGTCAGATCTCTGGATTCCCGCTTGTGCCAAGCTCTTGCATCAGGTCCGGGCAAAGGCGTGTGTCCTTCCGTGGGAGCTGTGGTGGCCGTGGCTGTAGGGCACAAAGAGTGGGCAGCCACGCAGCATGGTCTCCCCACACTTTGCCTGAGCTCAGGGGTTGGTATTTTTGCTGCATTTAGTGTGATAATGAGCGGGGCGGGGGAGCAGGCTGAAGGGGTTTGAAAGGTGGTGGCAGGATTTCCTCCTTTTCATAGCTGAGTTCCCTTCGCTTTCCTTATTTGTTTTCCTTTAAATTAGGAAATGGTTTGCAGTGAGAAGGTGGCAGATCTGCTTTGTGGATTTTGCTCTGCTGTGTACATAGTTTATTCCCAAACTGAGATTGACGCAATTAGACTGTCGCAGTGCCCAAGCAACTGGCATTACAGAAGGAAAACCCAGAGAAACGTTTTGGGATATGAAACCACTGTGTGCAGAAAATATATAAAGAATGCTGATACTTAGGGGATAGTATGAGTACTGGTATGTCAATATGCATTCTTACGTATTATGCAGCTACATATTTGTGTAAAACAGTTTACTACAATGAGAGTGCTTATATACTCCTAGGGTCATGTGATCTACTAAAAAGAATAAAGACCTGGTCTGTTTTGTAGTTACACAAGCACAAAAAATCTTCTTATGCTTTTTTCCTTTGGTAACTCAAAAACTCTTTGACATACTCTTTTCCCCCTCCACATGTTGCTGAATAAAATGCCTGCTGGGCTGAGAAGCCTAAGTGATACAAGTTAAAATTCAAAAGTAATTTTTGTGTTTAAGTAATGAACTTCAGAAAATGAGTCATCCTTTGATAACTTGTGTGAATGAAAGTCTATAACTGCCGTACCACATCTCCTTTAGAGGTAGTAGTAAATCTAGAGACCGAAGCAAATGTGTACATAGTCAAAGGTGTTTGTCAAAGAGTTTTGTAACAAGATTCATTGAGAACTGTAGCTAACATAAATCCCTCAGCTATCGTATTAGATGTTGCTTTCATGCTGGTTTTTTTTAGACATTAAAATACAGCAATGCTAAATTTACATTTGTACATAATTATCTGAAAAACAATCAAAACAAATGATTAAACATTGAGTTTTTGGGTTAGGCTTGTTGGGTTTAGGTTGTGGGGTTTTTTTGTTTCTTCGCTTGTTTTAGAAAATCCAGTGTTTACTTTGCCGACAGTTTCTGTGCACAGGAGAGGACTAACTCAGATTTGAGAATCACAAACACTTTGTTACTGAGTGACTGGTGTAGAACAAAATTTCTGTCTGTCAGTAACTTATGTTGTCTTACGGGATACATGACTCCTGTATTAGCTATCACCAAATAAAATTTTGTGTTGCTTCGGAAAGACTTTGTTTCGTGTTATCAGGCAGAGATATCCAGCCGATATAAATCGGAATAACTCGGCGGAAGCCTGTGAAGCCGTGCTGTCTGAGTACTAGGCTTGCAGTCTGCAAAGGACCAGCTCGTTTTCTTTTTTCTCGTGGGAAGGGGACTCCCTCGCTCACTCTCTCACACTCGCCCGCACCCACGCACACACCCCCTTTTCCAAGTTTGCTATGTCTCCTCCTCCCGTTGTCTTGTGAGGTGGCTGCTTTTGTTCACGTTGTCAGCCACCCCTCATGTGTACATAGCCAACGGTTTACAGAGCCTGCGAAGCATCGGGATGGCTCCCTCCTCATCTGCAGTTACGCTTTTCCAGAGGATGCCCTGAGTGGCCGAGGGTCATGCACAGCCGGTGGCATTATTTAAATTCCCTTCCTCCACAAGATTATGCCATGGCAACAAAACTCGGTTCTGCTGACTGGAGGTGGGAAAAACGGAAGCTCTAGGATTAAGTCGATTTGTGTTAGAATAACTTAATTAGCAGCGAGCTGTACACATACCGCAGCGAGTAGATAGCAGGAGTTGGGCAGCAGTGGGAAAAGGAGGGCAAGGACAATCCCGCATTGTCTGTGGTTAGAGAGCCCTCCCGTGAATCTGACAGCTCTTTCGCTCTCTGCTGACATTGTCAGCAACTACGTTTCACATACGGCGTGAGAAAGGGATATGTATTTTGCCTGTTACTGACCCCCTTTCAGATGGTCCCATAACTTAGCGTTTGAATTTTCTTTGAACTGTTTCTTGAAACAGAAAGTAAAGTCATCTGAAAGCTGTTTTATTGAGAGTGGAACTAAATAACTCCAGACTCATTCTGAGTAGCACCGCTGTGTTTTCTAATTGTCATGTTTAAAAAGAGGAAAATCATAACCGCTGGAAAAAGACTGATGATTAAAATCAAGAGCTGTGCTGGAAGAAGGCTTTCAGAGCTCCAGCCACACCTAATTTGCAATTGAAGAGATTTTGTTTCCACTTTTATATAGTAAGAGTGACAGAAACAAATAGTGATGTATATAAAAAGGGAACCGTGCAGTAATCTGTGAGGCCGATATCGTGCTAATAGGTAATTTTAGTCCAGCACCAACCCTGACCACTGCTCTGCCAGTAAAGTCAGGCAAATAATAAACGGCAGCATTAGACCAATCTTGGAAGTAAATGACAGCTCAGGTTTTACAGAGTCTGGAGAAGAAAACCCACGACTCCTCCGTTTGGCGTCTTCCAAAGCAAACAGCCTCAAGCGCTGTAGCAAACAGTAGGTTTTTAAAAGCCATTTCCCCACAACAACGCTGCCTCTTTTCTCCACGTGAGAGAAGCGTTGCTTATTCCTCTCGTAGCAGTGTTTTGTGTTTGCTCTGTTTAAGAGACTACACTGCTTCCCCAAAACCCAGTAAAATGAAGCTAACCTTGAGAGCAGGGATTTCTAAAATGGAAACAGTTTGTATCCTACTTTCAGCAGACCCCTCCAATGCTGTGGATCATGCTCCAGCTGCACAGCTTCCTGCATTTTGAAAAAGCCAATGTTATTTCAAGGGAAAATGAGATACTCAGTCCTAGTCCTAATTTGATGTGGTGGTTACTACAGTGTTGTGGGTTGGTTTTTTTTTTTTTTCAAATTTTACGTTCCATACAGAGATGTCCTTGTTCTCCACTTACGCAGAGGAGAATGTTTAAAAATATCTCTTTACCTGAGTAACTGAGTCTATTTCCTCTTTCCAAGGAGAGATTGGCAGGTAATCGTAGAGAGGGACAAGTTCGCAGGAAAACAGGGCAGTAAATGCAAGCAAGAAATGTGAATGTTTTTTTCAGAAGGGTATTATACGGTTTAGTTTGGCCACCAGTGTGTGAAGAGAAGAATGATTTCTGGAAATAGTTTTGTGGCTGTCAGCCTTTTGCCTACCATATTGTCAGTCAAATTATCACAGCTGAGGTTAGACACATGATTAAAAAAAGAAAAAAAAAAAAAAAGAAAAAGAAAGAAGCATTAACCTCTTTTTGACCCTGAATGGCTAAGTTGGCTAAGTGTGGCACAGTGACTGCTAGCCCAGGAATCTGGCAAAGGCTGCCTAAGAGTTATTGCAGCTGATTTCAGGATATGCAAAAACATCTGCATGCTAGGTCGTGGCATCTGCTGTAGGACCTATAGAACAGAAATTATATGAGGATCATCTCCTTTCTAAAATCTCGTTTGTTCAAATAATTGCTTTTGGGAAAGAATCTTGCTTTGAAGTTTTGTAGCATTTTTCTTTTTTTCTTAGTGGGAAGGAAAACAGTTTATATATGAAAGTGTTTTTCTGGGAGAAGCAGGCGATGCTGCCAGTAATGTAAGACCTGTGATCTTTTTTTTGAATGGATTATGGATTATCTTGTGATAGATAGCTCTCTTCGTAGAAAATGAACTGTCTGACTACTCCATTTGACTTTACATTCCTTTGCCTTTGTTTACAGGGACCATATTTATACTGTTGATATGGACACATCACATACAGAAGAAATTTATTTTAGCAAAGTAAGTAGCTTTTATCATCATCCAGAAACCAAGGACACTAGAACAAGCTTCAAATAAATAGGAAGATGACATTGTTTCAAACAACTTGCCAGCGCTGCTGTAAAAACTGTAATAAGCAAGTAAGATGGCATTGCTAATCATATTTGGGGAAATCTAGAATGGCAATCATGTCCTCTGTGAATTTCTGATAAGTGATTTAGCTGGTCTGATAAGCAACCGTACTGAAACAAAGTGAAGTCCCTGATGGAACATCTGTCAAACATCTATTCATTTATATTCAACAGTTTTCTATAACAGCTGTACTATCCCAATTAACTATACTGAAACTTTCATCGTAGAAAGCAAGTACTATTTACATATTTTCATGCACACATATTTTATTCACTCATGCAAGTACTTACAAAATAAAATCTTATTATAACATCACTTTGTAGATGTACTCACATTATCTCCGTGGGAAGTTACATTCAAACTAAGAAGAGCTTTGTCTGCATTACCATGTTGTATATTAACATAAACATACTAGTAATAATTTCCTTTCAGCTCCTTTGCATTGCATTCACATCGTGTAATATGTGCCAAACACAGCCTTGGTCCAGCAGACCATACGAATTTGGGCATTGAATGAATCCCGCTGTAGGAGGGGAGAGTGTTTCATTATAACTATAAATGATGCTGAAGGCGATCTTAAGCCAAATTACTCATCAAAAAGTGAGGGTGCAGGCTTGTATTGGAAATAAACGGTTATGGTTACTCTCTCGCGTCAGAGCCCTTCGTGGATGCACAGTGCCTCAGTTTACTGATGGGAAACACTGTCAGGATTATCGTGGCAATAGTGTCTAAGGTGTTACTATCTTAGGCCATATGTTTTAAAATAAAGTTTTATTATTAATAATTAATCAGCCTACCACGTTTGACCACTGCAGAAATACGGCAAAAAAATCCAGGCTGGGATTTACCAGTAAATGTTCTGGAGGAAGGGTGTTAGCAGATAAAGTCAGCAGTGTCTTGATAGGGGGAGGGCCCTCTGAGCCTAATAGCCGAATTGAAGTGATAAGAATCACCTGAATTTAATTTCTTTGCCGATCTAAAATGTCATATTCCAGAATACATATTTCATTTAGAATCCAGTTAGGGTTTATAGTTCATAAATGTTTATTCTAATTTGCAGAACAGTATCAAATTGAAAGAAGAGAGCATCTAGTACTTTTAAGAAAAATGCGTGTATTTTTCTAAGTTGTCCTATTGCTGAATTCCGTTGGTTTAGGCTTTAAAAAAAAGGGATACATTTCTAGTCTAATGAATAGATGGTAACACAAAATTAAGTGAATGCTCCACATCACTGATCTTTCATTGTTGTGGTGAATTAATCATGGAGGAAAGGTGCAGAAAGCTTTCAATAAATATATGTTCAACAGCTAGTCTCCCCTAAGGGACTTCTACTTCTGAAATCAAATGCAACAACCTCTGGGCTCTAATTGATTTCCTTCTTGATCCTTGCAGAAATTGACATGGAAATCTAGACAAGCTGATGTAGACACATGCAGAATGAAGGGAAAACATAAGGTAGGCAATTTTCATTTCTTCTGCATCTGCCACTTTAGTTTAGTTGCTTTACTATTATCTCAGGCTGCTGTCTGTGATGTGGAATGGATCATGCCATTCACTTCTTGCCAGTAATTGCTTTTTCCATCAACTTGCTGAAGGCTTTAATTTGCAAAAATAGTTTACTTTTAATGTGATAAAACATTACGACAGGAGCCACAGCGATATCCTGAAATACTTAAAGCCACTGAGAGTTTTGGACATAATGCTTAGTGCACTGATTTTGCTTACCATTGCCTCAAAAGCTAAGTGCTACTGTCGGTCCTCCTGCAGGAATTCACTGAGAAGTTTGTGTAAAGCGTCAGAAAGTATGAATATGTACAGTTGTAGAAGGACCGTTTCTCACACCAGTTTTACCCTACGGTAACCTATGACTAGCACGAGTGGTATCAGAATTAGATGCAGACTCTTTGATTCTTTACACCCGCTTCTCCTTCCAGTTACAGATGCCAATGAGTTGCATTGGTGATGCTACTGTCTTACAGCAACACGGATGAGAAGGAGATCAGATTTTTCACTCCTGGGGAAAGCAACAGCTCAAACAAAATTCTCCTATGTGAACAGTAGCAAAATCTGACCTATAATACGAATGTCATATCTTCAGTTCTTTGTAACCATTTTTAAGCCACTAGAATATAAATCAATTGCGTCTTACTCATTGTCAGTTAAACATAGTTGAAATAAAGCCCAGAATACCACAGCGACTACCAGCCAATTTCATTTTAGACCTGACAGTGAAATATCATGGCATAAAAATAAAACCAGACACCGAAAATGCAGTAGTTTAAATGCTTTTTATTATTTTTCTTCAGGATGAATGTCATAATTTTATTAAGGTTCTCCTAAAAAGAAATGAGGATACACTGTTTATCTGTGGAACAAATGCATTCAACCCTTCTTGCAGGAACTACAAGGTGGGTGATCTGTTTGTCGGATTTCTTTTATGCCTTGTCTTTCTCTTGGATTTATTATGACTATGCTGGCAACAGCATGAGGTTGTCATTCAGTAGGGCATCATTCAACCCTGTAGCATTTATCCTGACTCGTTTCAGTGCTACAAAGCTCAATGTCAATAGGGTTTCTGAGGATTGCTCAGATCAATTACCTACATGTTTACAACTCCTGCGCATCAGAGTTTATTACCACTTTGCATTGCCCTCCGTAGGTGCAGAGTCCTTCGTATCCCTGCTTGGGAATGTGGTCACTCCTCAGAAAGTTCCTTCACTTGTCACTGACACCCACATGGAGTCGTAGACTGATGCTGAGGGTTACCTCTGGAGTAGCATGCTTTAAATGTCTCTGTTGTGCTGTTCTCAATCCCAAAGCCAGTTCTCAAGATGCTTGAGGGCTTAGCACAGCAAAACCTGAGAAGATTAGTAATGGGGACCCAGCAGATATAGAAGCTGTAGAGATCCTATTCCATTGTGTGCTGTAAAAGTGATTGACAGTGGATCTCCACAGGGAAAGGTACAGCAGGAGGGTGATGTATTCCTCACTAGCTGGGAATCTGCAAAGCGAAACGTTATCTAGAGCTGTGTAGAAAATAGTGCTCGTCCATGGATACTCAACATTAATTCCTTGACCCCAGTTTTTTCCTTTGACATAATGTGTCCCCGTTACCTGCATTTTAACAGGACCCGTTTATTCAAATATTTCCCATTTTCTCAGGCTTGTACCAGTATAATGTGTTATAACCCCCAATGGTGGATGTCTCTGGAGTAGCTTTGAAATGAATTTACTCAGGCCCTTGATATCCAGACTCTGCTTTTGCAGGCATTGCTATGTCCCACAGGTTATTTCTCATCCTTCTTCAGGAGGGAGAAAATTCAGCTTTGATAATGCTGCTTGTGATAAAGTCACAGCACAATTCTCATCCATTTCATTGGGTTCAGAGTTATTGTAAAAAACAGAGTAAAGACATTAACATCCAGGAAAACGACTTCCTTAGTGGTATTCACTGTGACTGCTGCTCTTCCTTGCTTTTTCTGCAACGCTGCTTTGCCTTGTTTAGCCACCGTGATGGCTACAGTCTAGGAAACACAGGAGAGAAGTTCAACGTAGTTTTTTCTTTCAGTCTGTGGAAGAAGAACCAAACTTTAATAAAAATACAAACCTGCCTCATAGTAACTGTGTGGTACAAGTAGCTGCTCCGTTAACAGCAATTTCTTCTTTTCTTCCTTTCCTTGCGTCCTGCTCCTACCATACAAGAAAGCATCTTGTTCTCAGCACTGTATTTAGTCTTCCAGCACAGTTGGCCATTTTTTAGCTCTCAGTGCCATTAACGCAACTAACGGATCTCAACCAGTCTCCTTGCTAGAAAGCTGTCTTTTAATACAAATGCAGATTTTGTTGGCATCCTGATGTGAGGGATATAAATGGCTCTCCTTACCCTTACTGCAGGTGTTTCGTTCCCTGTGCCACATGGCCTCTGCAGACTGCCTCGCCTCTTGCTGAGATGCAGGGGCTGGATTGTGGTACCTCTGGGAGTCACCAGAAGGTCTCTCCAACACCTGCCCTGGCTTTTCCTCCATGTATTTCTGCGCTATATAGAGCGAGCACTAAAGACGTGCTGAACAGAAAACAGGGCTGATCCTCCACCCTGCCCAGGGAAGTGTGGATGAACCTGGGGCGTGGGGCTCAGCGCTGGGAAAGTTGCTTAGGACTGTAACTCGTCTCCTCTCACTACCACTTGAAATGCTTTTCAGCCCTTGGGTAAACACGACTAATTCCCTTCAGAGTGGATTTTGACAGGAAGGATACGTGACAGAAAACAAATGATGACAAATCGCTCACTGGAGGACTTGGGTTCCGTAACATACGAGCTAAAAGTTGATTGAAATAGTTGATGGTGCCAGGTGGGTTATTTTTCATGCTCTGTGAAGCTGTACTGTACGTGATTTATACAGTATGAGCTGCTCAAGTTACTTGAATATACTGGAAAGATTCTTATTCGCAAAATATGGTAGTATGAGAATCTTAAAGAGGTAAGAACTATACCTTTCTGCCATAGCTCACTAAACCCTCTTGAACTTAGTGTAAAGTTGATCTGTATATTTGTATCATTGTCGGTGCCTGGGGTGAATTTATTTCCCAGGAGTTACACTTAAGCCTCAGGTTTCACAATTCCTGCACAGATTAATTCTTGCCTGATGGTAAGAGGATTTCTCCGTGGCACAGACTCAACTGATACAGTAAGACTTGGAGAGCATCCTTCTGAGTATGCAAATCAAGGAAGAGAGCACCACTGTTGAGACTAGAGCAGAAGGATCTCCGGACTTTGGGGAGAAAAATGCACACACAGATAATTGTCCTAGTGTTGTTTCTTCTGACTGCCGTGGCTTGCAGTCTTTTCTGTGTATAAGAGCGCTTCTGTTGGATCACTGTTGAGGATAAATTTTGAGTCCATGCCAGAACCACAGACCACATAGCCTGCTACAGTTCAACAGGAAGCTTGTGTACAGATAAAATATAGACTGAAGACTTTTGTAAAATGTGTCAGGGTAAGCGTGATTAGCTCCAAAAGAATGCCGGACTTACTGGGCACACTTTCTTCAGATTGATTTTAACGCCCTGATTTTTGTCAGGTTTTTAATTCATAGTCAGGGGGACAGTTGGAGAAAGGACCTTCCTCACTGCCTAGAAAAGAAGAAACACTGTCATAAGCCTCATCCTGGGTAAGAAGTTTTGTTTCTCTGTCTGAGGAGCTCCCTTTCGTTTTTCAGATGGATACCCTGGAGTTCCTGGGAGATGAATTCAGTGGGATGGCCAGGTGTCCCTATGATGCAAAGCATGCCAATGTTGCATTGTTCGCAGGTAAAGTGATGGAGATAAACCTTTTGCTTTCTGTCCTGCAGCCCCAGCTTGCCACAGCACTGTGCCTCTTGAGTCAATAATGCCAAAATCTAAAAGGTAGAAAAGGAAGTGAATAATGACTGAAAATAAGGAGCATAAGGAAATCGGTAGCATGGAAGCCTTCCCTTCTCTATCATAAACATTGCCTGAAACCTCTGTTTCCAGGTCAATATTTCAGTATTTCCTGGATTCGTGATAATAAGATGCCAGACCAGTGTGAGGCACCATTTCTGGCTGCATCCAACTTCTGCAAAAGTCAAGGAAAGTCAAGGCTTGTGTGAACTTCGATGAGGAGTGGGCAGGATATGCTCTTTAACAACTCTAAGCTTAAGTTAGCCTTCATAATAAAAGGAAGTTAGGGAACACACTGTGATGTGCCCTTTTCTAGATCTAGAAGGAAAGGAAGGTGATTTTATTTTAAAGCAGAAAACATCTCAATGTGGTGTTGCCAGCTGTTGTAGACAAAGGAGAGAAGCATGTTGGTTAATAATGATTTATGCTGCATGCAGCAGAATACAGTTAACTCTGATTTCTACTACGATAGTTTTAAAAGTGTGTGCTTATTAATGGGGTTAATTTAGGCTGTTGAATTTGTGGTATTTTCTCTTCATTCAATTGATTAAATTGTTTCTTTATTAAACTTCTCTTAGTGTGAACCCTGCTGATCTTGTCTTAGATTTGGCTGTAAAGTAGGTGGTAAAGATAATACAGAAGTCACCCGTGATAATGTCAATCCTCTTCAGCAGGTGTGATGCTAGAAAAAAGAGCCTGGGTGCTCACGTGGAAATGCTGTAGCTATTCCGCTGAAGGTTTAAGAGCGTGCAAGTATTTCAGCTGCTCTCAACTGAGCCTGTAGCCAACGGGCTGTATTAAGCAATACTGTGTTTGAGGTGGCGTCATATGCCTCACAAAGGAGAGATTTTATAGCAAGTTGCAAGACTTTTTTTTAACTCTTCATAGTGTAAATAAATGAGTCCTCTTGTTTCAAAAGTAATGGTGATGATGATGGTGGTAGTATGTCATTTCTTAGTTACATTCAAAAGAACATGAAGTAGAAATTCTCATTGTAGCAGGTAATTCATAAGCCAGGGAAAGAGAGAGACACTTCCAGAGAAAGATTTATCCTATGTGTCTCAGATTCCCTATCCTTAAGGTGGTCTGAATGACCTTTCAGAAGGGCCTTTCTCACTATACTGGCCAAGAAAGTGTTTATGACCGACTTAATGTAAACACTTAACTTGCACGCAGCAGAAGTTTAGTAAGATGACTCCCACTCTGTCAGTGAAGAAATCCTCACATTATTGGAAAATAAAAAGAACATTTATAGAACTTGTCATACTCTTTGACGATGATTCAGAAGAAACTTGATACTGTTCAAATAAATGCTTGTAGAATATACCCTGTAAATCTACTAGCTTCAGAAAATCACTGTTTGATATGCCATACATATTGATACTCATGACAACTTTTCAGAGTGCAGTGAAAAGCAGTTTCAGCACCATTTAGGGCACTGATCCAGCTCATCTGATCTGTTGGTTGCACTTATGTGACTATGGCTCTTCTTGCAGCCTGTAGCTATTACAACTGATATGTGTGAATTGTAATTGGTCACATGGTCTTCAGGAGCTTGGCAGGAAAGAAAGTAAATGTGTGATTGTGTTAACATGAGTTCAGACATCCATATCTAAACAATTCAGCTTTTTATTCTATTTTAAAATTGGGTTTAGTGTCTGCATTTTCTGTAATTATTTTTTTTCTGGTTTTGCTGAGAAAAAAAAGCCCGTTCTTAACTAGCCAAATAATGATGGGAATTGTGGGGCTCAGATCAAGAGTACAGTCCCAGTAGTAAAAAACAGTCTGATTTTTAAATCTTGAGCTGAAATTAAATATTGTCCTTAAGTGCGATGAGGAGAGCATGACCAGTAGAAGCCTCTCTGCCTTGTCTTGAGTAGGTCCTCAGTGCTGATTTCTTCAACGCCCAGCACCCAACATAATCTCTGTCAAAGGAGATGCAGGCCGTTCTGATTTTTATGTAGAGACAACAGAGACACAATTTGCCATCCTTGTGCTATGATGCTTGTGTTCTTACTAGACATCGTGTTCCAAGATCTGTCTCACAGCTGAAAACAGCCCTGTACAGTTACCATAACCTGCAAACAGATTAGACAACAAATACCATTTTGAAATGTTATTGGAGCTCATGCTTTTACCTCCCGGCAGTTTTGCATCTTTTGCTTGGGGTGCCATTTTGTAGATCCTTTCTTGTTGCTTGTCCCACAGTTCTTTAAGGAACGCGTAATTCATGTGGGAAATGCCTAAAACAGATTTTGGAAAACAAACATAGATAGGCAATCCTCCTCCCTCTCTTCACATCCCTGTTTTGCCTGGGCTCCCTGCATGCTATTTAATTTTTTGCTAGTGATCTTTGGCAGAGGAGAAGGGCTCTCAAAGGAAGAAATTTGCATAAGTGTCAATTAGCTGGCAGTCCCTGAGACAGCTCTGGTTTGCCCTCCCAGTTAAAACTAACAGTTCTGTCGTGGCTTCCCCATATTTATTTTACTCATATTTGTAGGCAGAATTTATAAGCGTTAAACCAGAGACATGTGGAGGGAAACTGGATAGGGTAGTTCAGTATGACTTACCTAAACTGGAGAAGAATTACTCCATAAGGTTTCTTCTCCCACAGCATCCCTCTGAAATTACCATTTTGGAAACCAGTGACTTGCTTATTCAGCACTCAGTTCCATTGACCTAACTGGACTTTTTCCCTTCCGTGTTCCTAAGGAGATTGTGATGATTTTGTTTGCCCCATCTCATTTGACTGATGCAGAGAAAGCAGTTATATTATTTCTAATGCTCCTCTCCTCTTGTTTCTTCTTTCCTTCCTCCCCAGAGGGAAAGCTGTACTCTGCCACAGTGACCGACTTCCTTGCAATAGATGCAGTCATATACCGGAGCCTTGGAGACAGCCCAACTCTGCGGACAGTTAAACATGACTCAAAGTGGTTGAAAGGTAGATAAACAAACAAAATGAAAAAAGCAGCATCTCTGATGAGAGTCTTGGATTCCTGACAGACCTCTCTGTCATTTCATTTCACCGACGCTTTCTGGCAGAAAGAAGGAACTAAATTACATCCTTTCCTTACACTGATCTGTTTATCTCTTTCCTTCTTCTTCTGACCCCAAGTAACTGGACCTGACAGAAGCTGTGAGCTTGGTAGATCAGAATATATATTCCAGCGAGCTTTCCAAGCTGAAATCCATCAGTTTACAGCTGTTGGATATAAAGGTTGGAACTTGCAGGGCTCAATGTGCTTGGACTGTGTTTGAAAATATTCCTGCCCCAGGACTGCATTAGGTAACAGTCAAGGCTTCGTGAAGTGTAGAGGGTTTGTCCTGAAACGTTAAGTTTCATCAATGAAAATAAAATTATGGGAATATTGCACAAAGCCTTTCTTTTATGGTTCTTAGAGACTGTACAGCTGCCATTGAATTAGGCAATTTCTGTGCTCTGAATGCCCTCATTGTTAACAACGGTGCTGTTTAGCTTCACGTAGGCGTTATGAATAGTTAGCATACGCAGTGATTTGAACAGTGAGCAAAGCCATAGTTTGAAGTCTTTTTCTGCCTGCAGAAATGTTTTGCCAGGTGCCGACTTTAGCTGTCCCACTTTGCTTGCTGCTACAGACAAATGTGGGCAGAAACAGTTACAGGATTTGTTATTCTCTCCACACGCAGCCTGGACGCCGTGAAGAGCACTGCGTGGACTCCTCAAGCCTACCGTTAGATATCACCTCTTTACCTTTCCTCGTACTCCAAGCAGGGCAGACCTATTAGTGGCAAACACTTAACTACCTTACAGTGACGTTGCGCAGACTTGTCCCCGACTGTCCTGTCTCCACACGTGGTTCTTCTGCAGTGGTGACATTGCTAGTTTTGAAAACAAGTTTGCAAGTTTGCCTAATGCAAGCCTTTCACCTTTGGATGTTGTTTATTTGGCTTCTCTTTGCATGCTCTGTGCTGTACATGGTGCCTAAATAGGATATCTTGGGTTTTTTTCCTAGAACCCTACTTTGTCCAGGCAGTGGACTATGGCAATTACATTTACTTCTTCTTCCGGGAAATAGCAGTGGAGTACAACAGCATGGGAAAGGTAAGGGCAAAAACATTGCCTTGAATGACTTTGTCAGATGTGTTAGGAGGAAAACATATGCTATTCTTGGACCAATGCTGTTAGGAGTGACCTTGAAATGAGAACCATAAATCATGATGACAAGGTCATCGTTTTGAGAAGATTCCTATCGCTCAAGCCAAAAGGTTGGTTGGAGTGAAACATTGCACTGTCTTGAAAGGGAACAGGGTGGTTTCTTACTGTGATGGTGTATGCTGGAATCTCTTTTCTCAAATCGTAAAAAGCACAAGGCAAATGTAGTTAGTTCAGTGTAGTAGGTAATTGTTAAAAATGGATTCCAAAGCAGGGAGGTATTTTTCTTTAAGAAATCTGAATTGGAGCGCCGAGTAAACAGAGGCAGGAATTTTATGCTCTACCGTTCTGCAAAGAATAATTAAACACTTCCTACATTTTTGCTAATTTCACAATGGCTTTCTGACTAAGCAGTCAGAAAAGCTGACCAAGGTCATAAAGGTGGAGGACAGGAATAAAAGACCAGCAAGATTTGCATAGTTTTTAAGTGCTGAAAACACAAGAGTCAGAGCAGGCAGCGTGGGTTGCAGGGATTGTGAATATAAAATGTGCTTTTGTTTGGGGAAATAGAAAGCTAAGCAGTCTGTATGGAAATGAGTTTTATATGGGTTGAGAACAGATCTCCTGAAGGATTTATGGCTGTATAGTAAATGCCACAGCCTTATCTTTTATAGCACACTGTTCCAAAGCTGAATTTTTCTCCTTTTCATATTTGTCACAGATTATGGAAATGTGAGATTAAATTAAGCACCTTGCTGTGTTATTCTGAGTGTTTTAAAAGTAGAATTCCAACAATCTTTTAGTTCAAACAAATGTTTCATTTTCTCCGTTATTTTTGCTCTACTCCTTCCAGGTAGTTTTCCCAAGGGTGGCTCAGGTTTGCAAAAATGACATGGGAGGATCTCAGAGAGTGCTGGAAAAACAGTGGACTTCCTTTCTCAAGGCTCGTTTGAACTGCTCAGTTCCTGGCGATTCACACTTCTACTTTAACATACTGCAGGCGGTTACAGATGTTATCCATTTCAATGGTCGGGATGTTGTTTTAGCAACCTTCTCCACTCCATATAATAGGTAATAGGCGCAATAACCTTTTACCTTCTGTTTCCTTTATGTTTTGCTTTTCACTGCAGTTTCTTTTTACTTTATGAAGGTACAAGAAATGATTGCTCATATAATGTAATTATTATGTACCACATGCTCACCAATAGTTCTTGTTTCATTTTAAGATACTCTGGTATTTCATAGTATATTGCACATATTGCTTAGTGCATTTTATATCTGATAATTCAGAGCAGCTTTCAGCTATTTACTATCTGGACATGTTCCTTGGACGTACTTTTCTTTACATGGGAATAATTCAGACTGACCACCAAGAATGTGGTGCAGCATGTAACTTGCAGAATGTTATTCCAAAGAGAAAAGACAATATTTTTTTTCACAGAGAAAGGACTGGGTCTGTCTTGTTTACATCTAAACCCCCAAAAGCCATGTTAGTACTCTTTCCTTTTATTTCCTGCATCCCTACTGACTCTTGTGTTTTCTCCTGGGAGAGCCAAGATCCTAAGCTGTCCTACTGGCTGGGGAGGAGGGTCCCCAGAACACCTGTATTTCATTGTTCACGTGTTTTTCCAAAAGCATCGGTTCATCTGCAATGAATTTATTACCATTATGCATTATGACATGTTTCTCCAGAAGTTATTAGAAGAGTAACTGTATCTAATTATTGAGGTCTCCCAGAGAAGCTAAAAAAATAGTAGCGTTCTAATTAAAAAATATATTGCTGTTTCACAGAGTAACGTTTGAGCTGAAAGGGGAACTTTATTGCTGAAATTCGTCTGGTTTTGCTGTACGCTCGCCACCTCTTGTCAAAGCCTGACCTCAGCGAGGTCTTGCACAGAACTGACTTAAAATGAGAGTAAGCCCGGGCCTGTAGTGTATAATTGCTGCTTTTGACATCAAAAGGATAGGAACAGCAATGGAATAATTATGCCACCAATATGGAATACAGGCTTAAATTAAGATGATCTCTTTTTATGCAAAGTGGCTTAATAAAAACAAATGAACAAATGAACAAACAGATTCAGCATCGGAAAACAGGTTGTATCTTGAGATTCATCTCAAAATTGAGATTGTCCTCCCTCTCTGCTAGTATTTCCTGTGGTGTGTCATGAATAATACTTCTCTTTATACCCTGCTTTTTAAAATCTAAGTACTTGGTGTTAAAATCAAGGTACTATTTTACAGGCCTCAGTTCTTGCCAGACATTGAAGGTGACAGCATGACAGACATCTGCTGACATGCACCAGACAGAAAGGTGCATAGGCTTGGAGACACCTCACTAACAGTCCTTCCTCTGGCATGGACGCGTCTCTCTCATTCCTCCTCCACTGAGGAAAAGCTGCAACAGATGTCTTTGATCTCTGGAACAAAGCTTGCCCCTAGAGTGAGCTGGAAGAGATTCCCCAGCCTAACCTGAGGTCAACCAGGGTAGGAGCTGGTGGTGGGTCGTAGTCCAGTGGTCGGGAGATGGCTTGGCTGTGACCCACAGTACTCCATCCTTATGGCTGTATCACACTGTGGACCTGTAAACTGCCATCCTCAAGAGTAAAAGCTGCTGCAGTCTTCTCACCGCAACGATCCCTCCATCACTGTGTAGTTACGTGTTGAGCGCGTGTCGTGGTTGATGCTGATCCAGCAACTAAACTCCACACAGCCGCTTTCTCACTCCAGTAAAGTGGAGAGGAGTAAAATATAATAGAAGGACTGAGGGTCGAGACAAGAACAGAGGGAGCACCCACCAACCATGGTCCCAGGCAAAACAGACTCAGCGGGTGGCGCTGGCCCAGCGTGGGCTGCCACCCGGCCGGGCACCAGGGAGAGCAGGGGCAGCACCCCCCTCCCCTCTCCTCGCTTCTGGGCAAGGCACCCCTTTCTGGTTCCTTTGTCCCAACTTAAATAGGGCAATTCGCAGAGGCGGCGGTTGGCTCAAACCCCGAGGGGGATGGGAGTCCGATCGGGTGGCCAGAACCAGGGAGCAAATCCCCTCTCCTGCCACCAGAACCCCCTCACACACATCAAACCATCACAGCGCAGTTCTCAGCGCTTTTAGTTCTGTGTAACACACCTCAAGATTTTAAGGTTGTTTTTTCTTTAGGGCTTAGTTCAGCAAAGTGCAAAATCTTCTAGTTGGAGTGGGTCTTGAGGTGTCCTTTTAGGCTGAGGTCCTGTGTGTGACCAAATATACGCTTGACCAACCCTTACATCAACATGCATGCGGCTGCCTCCATTTAGAACTCTTGCTGTGTAGTATCACGTTAGGACAGAGCTTTGAAGTTTCCTTCCATATAAAAACGCAGTCTGTGGAGATCAAAGTAAGACTAATGCTGCCTCCCTACTTGTTGTTTCCTTCAGTAATAAGCATTTTGGAACCTTTTAATATTCAAACAGTTATTTTTCTATCAATTTATGTACCTTTATGAGTTTAGTTTTATTCTCTCTAGCAGTATTATAATTCCTACGTTTTTTCTTTGTTGTATAATAACCTACTAGCTAAAAGTAGGATTGAAAGCCTCAGCCAGCTGGGTTCATGCTATTTACCTGATAAAATCAAGCGATGAAAGTCAGACACGAATACAGTAGTTTATGTGTAAAAAAATGAAAGGTGGGTAAATGAATAATTCATGCTTCCAACTGATTGACCATGGGAAACCCCTAAGCCTTTCAGAAAGTATGTAGGTAAGGATATAATTATGTTTAGACAATGCTATCGTGCAGTTGCATCCAGATAATCAAAAAGTTGAAATTTACAACTTTATGATCTAAAATTAAAATTGAATTTGCCTCTATAAACTCTTTACACCTCATTAAGTTCAGCAAATTCCTGAGCGCAGTTAACTCCTTTCTTTTGGGAAAACTTGGTGGAGATCAGGCTGTGGGAGGATGGAGTAATAACGTGTGAATGCCAGGTCAATGACACGTTGCAGCATGCTCCCAGTTTGATCAGCACCAACTTCTGAACTGTCTGCAGTGTATTTTTGAGGCACAACAGAGACTGTGAGAATTAATACCGAGACATGTTGTGACTTACAAGAACTTAAATTTCCAAATAACGGGCTCTGAATGAGACTGGCTATTACTCCTCATGCATCGCCAGTGGTACCAAGAGTTTCCCAGATTTTTCTCTTCTTCAGGATTATTGCAATTACGTCTTTCTATAGAGGCTTTGAAACAAATTGTGCTGGCAGGAGCTGTCTGCTGATTGCTGTATTTCAGGCTTTTCCATGGGGCTGTCTTTTCCTGTCAGTACTCAGAGGTTACATAGTTCAGGATTGAGTAGCCTGTGACAGGAAGACTTCTACAGAGCATGTTTTTCATTCAAGATTTTATGCATAACTGCAGAATGAGTAACAATTTCTGGGAAATGTCACTTTGCAGCATCCCTGGCTCTGCAGTGTGTGCCTATGACATGCTTGACATCGCCAATGTATTTACTGGGCGATTCAAAGAGCAAAAGTCTCCGGACTCCACATGGACGCCAGTTCCTGACGAACGAGTGCCCAAGCCCAGGTATGTTTCATGTATAGTGACATTATTCTGTTCCTGCATGCAGCATAAGAGGGTTCTGATGGTTTGAACAGCCTCGTAAGGTGCAGATACAATTGCAGATACGTGATGTAGCTAGTTTAAAACAGAAGTTGAGCTGCATTTGGATCTAAGGTATGCAAGTGAGAATTTTTCCACTTAAACAAGATTTGTGTAACATAAATCAGGCCAGTGTCAGATCCACTTGGTCAGAATAATCTATCACTTAAGAGGTGTGAGTTACACACCTGTTGCTAATTGGTTCAGTAATGTATATATCTCATTACAAAGCCTGCACCAGTTCTGCGGTTTGCAATCCTGCGGTTAATATGCAATTTATGTGCCACAGAGGATGCATTATGGGGAGAAAAAAACAGCATTCCATCAAAACGGAGATTCAGTTTGCCTCATTCCTCCTATGAGTTGCTTTCCCTGCTTCCATTTCCCTCCTGTTTGCATGTGGCTCCTCTGTTACACTCTCTTTGTGTTTCCTACAACCATACGAGCTGCTGTTGACAGCCACTTGTTAACTCGTTTAACACCAGTGACATTTTGCTCTGAGACTATGATATGAATGTAGATAAAGCAAATTCATTTATCTCGGTCAAGCTCTACCACTTTAATATGTTTTACATTGCCTGTGATATCTTGCATAACTCAAAAGAAAAACACATCTGAAGCTCCGTGCTGGCAACTGAGCTTCTGCCTAAATCTGAATTTGGCCCATCACGTTTTAGAGTTGCCAAGTATAGTATCCCTGTGCTGTCTTTATTCTGATGCTGTCACTTAAGAGAAAAGCCTGGAGGTGACTAGAAAATCTGGTAAATTCTGTGTCTGTTTTCATTCTGAGCCTTAGTAAGGCACCAGCTAGCACTGTTGCTGGATTTTCTTCTCACTTTTGCAGTATTTCAACAACTCATTGACATGATGGGCTGCCTTGGTAGTGCAAGGCTGGAGGAGGGCTCCAAGGTCGCTTGTTTGGAACTTGCTCGGATAGATGATATTGGCGGGGAAGGGGAAAGAAGAAAGAGAAATCTTCTCTTTCAGTGGGAAGGAAGAAGAGAAAGTTTCCTTACAAGTTTGTGGGATGAGCCGATAACAGGCTAACAGTAACGGTGAAGACGGCATAATACTGCTCCTTCTAAGCCAGTGGGGGACAATGTGAACTGAATCAGGGAACAATGTTTCATGTAACATTCGGCCATCAATCTGCTTAATAGAAATAGTCATTACTTCTAACTCATGTTGAAATGCATGAGAGGCACAGGAGGCCTTTGAAGTAGTGTCATTTTTATTTGGATATGTCTGTATGGTGCAGAAACATTAGTGCTCATGTTGATCCTAACATTTCCCTGAAACACACTGGAGCCTTTCTAGGGCCTTGCTTCCCTTTTTGGCCAAGATGCACAGAGGGGTTTACTCGATTAAACCAGTTTTGAGATTAAACTAGGATTAATCCAATCATGTGATTAAGATTTAGGAGGAAATAGGCCTATAGATTAGATACACAGAAACGCTAGGTACCACAGTGCCAGAACGCCTAGTCTGCTGCCTGGAGCTCTCTGGGAACGTCACCTCATGAATCAGTGCCCTTGCAAGGACCTAGGAGACCTTGTGATGCCCTTGGTTTCTCCTTCTCTCCTTCTGCTGCTGATTGTACATGCAGTTACAAGACAACCAAAATATTTTGGATACGAAGAGGTAGCGCACACAGTCTCTGCATGTAATAATGTTCATCATGCAGCTGTGTGTTACCAGACTCAATGACTCAGCTAGTCCCCTCCAGTCCTGTGCTACCTTCCTACATAACATTTAGCTACCTAAGGTTTGAATATTTATCTAAATCTGAGCGACTGGCGCTATATTTTGTTCAAATTGTCATTACTCCATTGATGTCAGTGGTTCTACCCACATCGGAGCAGATGGAAATTAGACATTGCAGCGCATTTGTGCGTGGGTGGTCCGTCTTTCATCTTCCCATCTCACAGTGGCTCAAAGGCTTGAAGAATTGCAGTAAGATATGGGATCGAGTGGACCTTTTGTTGGAGAAAATAACCCACAAAACAGGCACAACGTTTTGCTGCTTCCTGTATGGGGATGACCTGTCCCAGCAGGAAGGTTGATTTACCTCTGAGGAGCAGGGTAGATTTTAGGAATAGGTGAGCAGATTTGTGTTTAAGATGTCAAAGAACAGTCAGTTAACATTTCAGTGAAAGTCCTCAATGTGCTACCATTCTTAAGTCATCTCATCTAAATTGAAAGAAGGGTTAAACCAATGTTTACACAGATGCTTGTTGGATTGTCTTCTCCAATAGTCCACTTTCTACCAGACAGGACTGAAAGCAACATTCTTTCACACATGCCAAAAAAATCAACTTCCTTCTGTATGTTTGGGACTACTTTTATTCCAGGAAAGAGCAGTCAGCTAGGCCAGTTACAGATCAGAAGGCACCCGTGCAATAGAGCAACATCAAGCCAAATGCACACATGCAGTGATTAGGTTCTGTGTGAGAGGATGAACTACAAGCTCTGTGTGTCACACTCCAGCTGAAGAAATGCTGGTGCTTCTAGGTGACATGTTAAGTCCTTTTAAGCAGAGGTTAGAGCAGGATTTCAGGCTTCCCATGAGAGGCGGAACAAGTCCACCAAACTTCTCAGTCCTCCATTTAAACCCTTGTGACGCACATCAGATTTCACTGAGGGCCTCATTGGAAAAGGAGATTTACATTGGGTGTCAAATAAGTGTTCTGGCTTTACTTTCTTGTTTTATTTAGGCCTGGCTGCTGTGCTGGCTCTACATCATTAGAGAAATACGTAACCTCTAACGAGTTCCCGGATGATACTCTGAACTTCATCAAAACACATCCACTGATGGACGAGGCTGTACCTTCCGTTGTCAATCGACCCTGGTTCCTGAGAACGATGGTCAGGTATGTACCTCCAAGTGGACTCTTGTCCACATCGTAGCTGTCAAGTTGTGCTAAGAGTCTTGCTCAGAATACTCTCAAACTCTGTAAATGTCATCGGTGTGCTGGACGTGGATCCAGCCAGGAATGATGGCAGCGCTTAGCAGATGCTGCAGAACTCCCTGAGCAGCTTTCAGGATAGCAACAAACCTCAGTCCTTTCCAATCACGCTGTGCTGAAACCGGATCTTGGAGGAGATGTCATGCGGGGAAGGTTGACCCGCCTGTTGGCTTATCGGTCAGTGTTTGAGACAGCTCTGTAGAAAACTTTGGGCAAGGATCAGGAGACAGCCCAGGGATATGTACACAGGATGCAAACATGTCTGTCAGGATATGTCCGCAGGATATGAAGATGTCTGTTGGGATATGTACTGGTATGTTTTACTATTTACAGAAGTGTACAGGCAGAAGTAATCACATAATCTGTATCCTTTCTATGGCAACAAGAGAAAAATAATAATGAAGAGATTTGAACAAAGACTCATAAATCAGCAAGCCTCAAATACACCATCCTCTTCCTATCAAAATACATTCCCACACTCTGCTGTGGTCACTATACTACTTATCTGCCCTCCAGCTGTGAACAGAATAATGCGACTAACTTTTGCCATATTTTCCCCTCTTTCTCCATACAAGGTTACA
This sequence comes from Tauraco erythrolophus, assembly GCF_009769465.1. NCBI lineage: Eukaryota > Metazoa > Chordata > Aves > Musophagiformes > Musophagidae > Tauraco > Tauraco erythrolophus. The sequence continues at coordinate 52,082,600 of NC_141496.1, read as the reverse complement.
GTTTTGTGCTGGGCAGTGCTTTGCTCTGGAAAGGCTGACTTAGTTTTAGTAATGTATCTTCTATCAGGTTTTTATGTCAGGTTCTGTCTCTCCGAAGAGAGACAAGAGCTTTCCTTTGATTGCCACCCAGATAACTGGTACCAAATCAACAGTACTCATTTTCAATAAATTATGTCATCTCAAGATTCATTATCGTCTTGGCACTGAACTCGCTTAGTGGCAGTTGTGTGGTTACTATTAGTGAGGTAAAATGGATGTTTAGCCTCTCACTATTGCACTGGCACAGCTTTTCCTGCCAAAAAAAAAGTTGAATGTAGACTGGTTTTCATTATTACTGCTTCTTATGTGACAGAGCTTGAAATTTAAAAAAGATTCACTGTGCTGATTTTCTTTCCCTGCCTGAAGAACTCACCAGGCTAGTGTTTTGCTTTTGATTGGAAGGATAATTCCTAAATGGCCTCAGACTCTTAGCACCCCTTCAGCTTTCTGCAAACACTTCTGCTAGCTATTGGACATATGGGCATGCAGACAAACATACGAGAATTCCCCACCATTTGGGGAGCCAAACTGGTACAGTCTGTGTTGACTTCGAGGGTTATTCAGCTAGGAAAGTGCTTGAATATGTTATGTGGTTGCTGAAGGCCACTACGCAGTTATCTGAAGTGGAAAAAGTGATTAAAAAAAAAAAGCAATCTAATTCCATGTGATGCAAAATGCTGTATTATTCTAGATACCGCCTGACCAAAATTGCCGTGGACTCTGCTGCTGGGCCGTATCAGAACTACACGGTTGTTTTCTTGGGATCAGAGAAAGGAATCATCCTGAAGTTCTTGGCACGGACAGGAAACAGTGGTTTCCTTAATGACAGCCTGTTCCTGGAGGAGATGAACGTTTACAATCCTGAAAAGTGTGTATCTGATTCTTTGTACTCATGTACGGGTGACTTTGAACTTCCGATTTCCCAGAAAGTAGGTTGTCCCACAAAAAGAGAAGTGGTTAGAGAAGCCAAGTTTTTTTGAGTAATTTTAAATTGTTTGGGCAGGGGATGTCTGCTTATCAGTCTCTACATAGCAATAAGATTTTTTTTTATTCAGTATGTGTAGAAAATAGCCCATCCTATGCAGCAGTTGATGGATAATTAAAAGTGAAATTCTGCAAAGGAAGATTAATTTTCTAATCCTACAAAAAAAAAAACCCTGATTCCTCTCCAAATAACTCAACAACCAGCAAGCTGCTCTCCAAGGGAAATTTCCCGCATTTCAGCCTTCCTCAAATATGCCTGAGGGGGCTTTGAAGTGGGCCATAATCATGCAGAAATTTCAGCTACTTTGAGTGCTGGAGAAGAATAAACACAAAAAATGAAGGACCCTTAGAAAGCTTCTCTGGTGTGCCGTCTCTCTCCACTTGTTCCCTCGTCCCATGCATTTTTAATACTTGCTTGTATGTCTGTCAGTGGTTTTAGTGGCTATTGCGTGTACTTTTCCTTGGCTCTTTGAGTTCTACCATTCTCTTTTTTTTTGTGGGAGTTTTTCGGGTTTGGGATTTTTTTAAGAACTCTTTTGTAACCTTATCTCACTTTTTTCCAAATCAGGTGCAGCTACGACGGCGTGGAGGACAAACGGATCATGGGCATGCAGCTTGACAAGCCCAGCAGCGCCCTGTACGTCGCCTTCTCCACCTGTGTCATCAAGGTTCCCCTGGGACGTTGTGAGCGTCATGGCAAATGCAAAAAGTACGTGTTTTGTGGTGGCTGTCAGAAGCCCGCACTCCAGGTGTGGGCAAGGAGGGAGCGCTTGTGAATGCCACCTTGTGCTCTTCTTTCTCAAGGGCCTGCATAGCGTCCAGAGACCCCTACTGCGGATGGATGAAGGAGAGCGGGGCGTGCACACAGCTGGTCCTTGGCTCCAAGTGAGTAAGGGCTCTGGCCGGATGGGCCATCAAACTCTGGCAATGGCGCCGGGCGGTCTTGGGCAGAGCTATTTAAAACACGGGGCTCTTAGGGAAGGAAAAATGTGGGAAGTGTTTGTTTCCACCTAATTTGCATTCACCTCTGAAACATCTCACAAATTTTTTCGAGGTGAACTCTCAGCTTATTGGTAACTGCTGAAGGAGGGGGAAGAAGAAAATGAAAGAGCTGTACTAAGGTCCACATGTTATTGAAACGAGGGAACTGGATGGGTATGTCTGGACCAGCCCACACTGGAGCCATCACAGCTGATTAAAGAGGCAATAGAATCCAAATTAAATTACTGAAGCAGTTTGTCCACTGAAAACAAAACCAGTCCTTCTAATTTACTGTGCATTACTAAGAGGAATCACAGAGCACAGTAAGAGCTTAAAGCAGATTCAGAGAAGTGCTGGATCTCCCCTTGCTTAACAGCAGAATTTAATTATTTTATAATAATGAAAGTCTATGAAGGCTTGTTTAAATGCGGTTACTAAAGCCTCTTTGCGGGGAGCAGACCCATTTCAGAGCTCTCACTTCTTGGCCACATCTGACACACCTGGTGCTTGCCTGCTCTGAGGTACAGTTCTACTTCCTCACGGTAACGGTGGAAGTGTAGTGCAAGCACCGCACGACCTCAATAGCCTCTCAGCTGGCCCTACCTAACCCTGCTTCTGTATGGGTCTTCAGTATATAATGGATGAGTTACCATACCTGTGCTTGTGTCTCGTTCCTGATTTGCTATTTTGATTCAAATTGTTTTCTCCACTGGGGATGCTGTAGCTATATCTGTCTGTGTGTGCTTTACTACAAGAGCGTGAACTGTTCCTCACTGGACATTTGGTACAATAACGTTAAAATGCACCTGTGTCCGTATCAGGTTTTCTCAGCATTCCCAAAGTGCTTGAGTCTTTTTGCACTTCCATGGCAAGTTGTAGGGAACTTCTGTACCTTTCTCTTAAAAGCAGCTCCCGTGTTTATCGATAGATCCATCAAGACAGAGGCAGCACAGCTTGCGGTGATGCAGTCCAAGGGCAAGCAAGGCAGGTCCCACTCTGTCCAGTGTGTAGCACATAGGAATGGGATCCAGATCAACTGGGAAAATGTCTAGTGAACCTCTAAACTAGCCAACAGGAGGCAGAGATGTTAGATGCCCTCCTGGAATAGGTGACAGTCAAGCAGGAGTTTTAAGAATGTGGAGTTGGGAATGAGGTGCCTGCAAGGGTAATTATGCCTTAAGGGCAAGATCCTAACTAATGTAGACAAGGGCTTGCGCTGGAGGTCTTCCAAGGCACTTGTCATTTGCCTTTGACCGCACAGGAAGTTGGAAAAACAACTTCACTAGTTATCCAAAATCACAGGCGGAGATTAGGAGCGTAAACTGGGCATGTCAGCTGGAAAAGCCTGTGAGTGCTTTTCAATAGAGCCCCTTGAGTTCAGCGGAATGGCTTCTGTGGACTGGACCTTACACCTGGCAGCCTCATCCAGTGAAGTACTTAAATGATTGCTGAAATGCAGGTTGTCTTCCCCCAGCACAGTACCTGCTCAATGGGTTAGCTTCCTTCTCACATCAAAGTATCGGTGCACCTTGTCTACTATATGGACAACTTAAGAAAGTATCATAACTGCTCTTGATAATATCATATGTTATAGAGTTAACAGTTTAAGAAATATGAATCTGTTTACCTCCATTGACAATGAGGCATGCAGTGCATTTTTAAAAAGTAATAATAAAAAGGCAAAGCATCATCAGAAGCCAAGAAGTTATTAAGCAATGAGGAATAACTCAAATGTCTCTGTTGCAATTTTTCAGTCTTTGTGTGGAAGTTCTAAAGAAACTGCCAGTTTCACGGTGGGGCTTTATTTCAGTTGCACATGTGGTAATTTCTTTCAGATAGTGCCTGTGACTGTTGTTATTCATACTGTTTTGTTTCTTTCTATTATTTAGACTGACATTTGAACAGGACATAGAACATGGCAATACAGATGGCCTGGGTGACTGCCAAAGTAAGCAAAGCTTTTACCCTCTCTTTACCATGTGTCACAGCATCCCGTGAATGCCTCAAATCACCATTACCTGTTGGGCGTTCTTTTGTAGCAATGTAAGCCACAACGGGGCAGCAACTGCGGCTAACGATGCAGGTTCAGAAGAGGATCACTCGTTTAAATTTATTTAAAGAAAACAGCCCAGTTGGTGTGATTTATACAAACACTGGACTTCAAAGTGGTTATGTAGTGAGAAAACCTCAGTTCTAGGGGATATTAATTATAGCAACGATGTAATGAATTGGGTGTTCATTGTTTTTATTAGCCATGGTGGTTTGGTTCTTTATGTAGATGTACAGAAGTGGCTTGGTTTCTTGGTGTAGACTGTGACTTGAACTACATTCCCATGCAGGACAGGGAGACAGTGAAATATATCTTCAGCTTTGGATCCAAATCAAGAAGTAGGAACTACTTAGTTTGGGAATCTTAGTGGGTTTTACGCACAAGCTGGTCAACGTGGTGGTATTGAAGGTCAGGCACTACTGACTGACCCCACCTAAGAAATTTTAATAGTAAACCTTAGGTACTGAAGAGCTTGAGTTGGAAGCTTAAACACAGTCTTTTAACATTTACATTTTGCACTGAGGTGCTTAAAAGTGCACAGCTTGTACTGCATGCAAAGAAAGCTTACATGCTGATTTCTGAGCCTTCAGGAATACCAACATCTGTGTTCAGGACAGCTCTCATTCCAAATGTTCTTACCAAGGTTGGTTGAGTTCTGAGCCCCAAATATTATTTATAAACCTTATGAAATCAAGAATCACATTCTTCTCAATGCAGTTTGCACCAGTGCCTGTAGATGCAATAAAACTGCTGAAGCTGAGGAAGTAATGTACAGTGAGAGACTCATTACTTTTTCTAATATAGAGCAAAATACTGGAGGCCTAGTGTGTGCCGTGGGATACAGTGCAGGCCAGCTGCTCTGGAGAAAGCTGAAGCCTTCTCATGCCCTGTGCATTCTTGTTCAAGAGCCATTTATTACTGCGATCACTGTGCTTGAAGGAGTGCAAGGATTTCAGCCTCTGCACGCCCCCCATCTCGGCTACACCTCCCTCAGCCTTTGCCCTAAGACAGGGTTACGTAGGTTGTCTCTAAGTTTTTCAAAGGAGGTGTACATGTAGTCGCTCCTGTGCTCCGTGGAAGTGGGTTAGCACCAAAATCAGGTCAGTTCTCAGCTGGTGCAGCTTTGCCCTTTTCAGCCAGTTCTGCCGTCCTTGGGCAAATAGGTTAGACAGGAGAGCAGGGTACCTGATATCAGTTAAATATAAAAGAAGGGTAGGAGATTATTCAGAAACAGCACGTTGTGCTCATGGAGGGAGATCTGCTCCTGTGCAGAGAGCAACAAAGCCCATACCCTGCTTAAATCCCTCTTTAGCCCTGAATGATGCGTTGAACCTTGACACTGCACAGGGGTAGCTTTCACTCCCTGCCAGCCCAGTTGATCTTATTACTTCGTGTGGTCTTGAGTCATGTGGGTTTTGTCCTCATTGACTCGCGTTGCTGGCTGCATCACTTATGGTGCCTTGCATTAGGTTAGGACTTGATCTTGCAGAGAAAGCCATGGCAGGGAGGACACTGGCCTTCCCACTTGGTACCCCTTGCACAGGGCAGGTCACAAACACTTGCAAAGCCAGACATTGTTTTCGGGTATGTCTGAATATTAATTTTGCCTGGGTCCTTAGGGTACCAATCACATACGTACAAATATCAGCTGAAGCACGGAAGGTTGCTAGCAGCAAACTATTAAAAAGAAAATACGAGAGAGAATAATGATTTTTCCCCTGTTATTTGTCTTTCAGATTCCTTCGTAGCCCTGAATGGTAAGGAAGTTCTTAGTTTTCGTTATTTACTGACAGCAAATCCATTTTGGAGGAATCACTTTTTACTAAACTTTTAAGTATTTTCATACTTTTGTTTTATTTAATGTTTCTTCCCAATTTATTTTGTTCATAGACATTTCAACTGCTTCACCTGATCATGAAATGTCTTACGACACAGTGCATGGTCAGTTTATGGGTGTTTTTAAAAATTCTCCCCAGATCCTTGTGTTAGCTCGTAGTTCCTGTACTTAAATAGCCATTACCCCTTTTAACTTGTTTTGTCTTCGTTTTGAGGGCCTGATTCACTAATCGCAACCAGGATTAAGTCGTACCTCTTGATTTTCAATCTGTCTTTTCTAGTTCTCCCTCAAAACTGTCTCCATTGAATTACAGTCAGATATGGCCTGTTTTAATGGCATGCCAGCAGACATGATTAAGACCATGCTTCATCTGAACACTCAGACAAAGGAATGCTTAGGGACAGTGATCCATCTTATCTGTTCACCAGGAAAGACAAGATAGCAGCTCACATCCCACTCATGAGTTGTCCAAGCTGGTGTCATGGCTGCTACAGCAGCCAGTCAGAGATACCTTAGGGAAAGGAGCAGAACTGTGCCTGGCGTACAGAAAGATCTCTCATAAGAAAAATTAACCTGTTACCCATGTGAGTTGAGACTGGGTTACGCCTCAATTCCTGAAGGTCCCTGTCACTTCTAGGGTGAGTTGTTTGTGTAGACCATGCTTGCAGTATCTTAATGCCTGAATAGGGCCTGGTCTGTAAAAAAAAAAAGGGATTCATATAGCAAATTAAATGACCTGAGCTGAAGAGGAGCATTTCTGCAAGCCTAGAGTAGCAGTTTCCCACGAGGCAGCTGTTAATCTGTGCTCACAGTACTTTCCACCACTTTGTTCTGTATATTTGGAAGTGGATTACGCTGGTACTTGAGTGCAGAATAAATGTCTTTGTGAGGAATTATTGCAGAATAAATAATCACTTTACATGCAAACCTAGAATTATATTGCAATAGTCTCAATTGTCTCTTTATAGACATCCTGAACAAAGACAAGTATTCATAAGCTAAGAGGATGTGTGGTATTGCTCCCAGTGAAGTCAATGATTTTCCATGTGGGATGGGAGCTTTCTTGTGAAGTTGCTTTCAGGCCGTACAAGACTAGGAGCTCACCACAGCTAGGGCAAATTCAGCATATGTTTGGCAGGATGCAGCAAGAGGTAGGTTAGTGTGCAGTTGTAAAGAACATTTAATTGATCCTTTCATCTTGTGCCTGCAAAATATGTAGGTACAAGACAGAACCAGTGACAGCTCAGGACAGCAGAATATAAATAACTGGAGGCACAGTAATGCTGTTCAACCTTTGTAAAAATAAAATAAAATTCCCCTCGTTGTTTATTACCAGGAAATGGAAAATGTGCAAGTGAAACTTGTTTGAAAGTATGATAATGAACACCAGTGTAAGGGAATATACAAAAGCAAAGACAAGTTGAGACTTCATAATGTGCAGAAGACTCATGGTTTCATCTGCATATACAGCTTGCACTTTCTTTCATTTTAAAATGTCTGTATTTCCAATGCACAGAGCAGTAATTAAAGAACAGTGATAACAAAATCCATACTGCTGAATATGAAGATAAAGAAATTGGCCTCAGGCATAGTGCTGATGTGCCAGAAATGTTCTAGGTTTCGTGCTTCTAAGTGCATTTGTAGGCTGCACAGTTACAGCTGTGGAGCTGTGGTTCTGGATCCTGTCAGCTACCGTATTAGTAGGGACTTTAGCAAAAGCTGGTACTTTAACCTGCCCAAGAAAGTGGAAAAGTGATTCAAGTGAGCAGCAGAGTGAAAAAGCTCAGTCCCAGGGAATACGGATAACAGAAGGGAGTCCATTTTACTTTCCAGGCATGTCAGGCCACAAGACAAACTCCCTGAATTAACTCAGCTCTTGAAGTAGAACACCATGGCCAGACGCAATGGAAAAATGCTGACCCAACATTAATGTTAGTTCCCATTCATGCCATGTCTTTCATGAATGATTTCATTGACCCTTCTCAGGTACATCCTGATAACGTGGTCTCTCAGCAAGTCAGCTCTTCCTTTTATGGGTTTAGTTAAAAGAGCCATTCTGATATTATTGCAGTCAATCTTTCTTTTCACCTACTATGGCAAAATGTGAGAGGAAATGTGCTAGTCACCTCTGTTGATGTTCCACATGAGGAGTGTAAAAATTCCAGCATGAGGTAGTAAACCAGTCTCAGTAAACATGCTCGTGTTTGCTAACTGTAGTGACTGCTCTGAGTGATTTTTTTTTTTTAGAAAATGAAAATTTTATAAATGGAGCATTTTAATATTATTGAGTACAGTTAAATGCATAAATAAATGATATTTCGTATTTAAACCTCAGAACACTGGGGTGTACCAGCATACCAACCTAGTGAATGCTTAGGGTGCTTTTGGATCCAGTGGGCTAAATATATCCAAAAGCATCTGAAACTCCAGTTGCAAAAGAAGTCTTAAGGCCTGATTCCCTTGCTTTACTCCAATATAAATCAGCTCACTTCAACAGACAATCTGCCAATCTGTAGCAGCGTGAATGAAAGGAGAATGAGGCCCTTAATCTTTGTATTCTTGGCATCAGCCTCCTCCCAAATTTGGCAAGTCGGTGCCCTTTTCTGGGGCAGTCTCACGTGGTTGGTTGTAAACAAGTAAAGTGCAAAGTCCACACAGGTGACTGTTCAAGTGCATCCTTTTAGACAACCAAGGAGAAGATAGCAGGCTGAAGGTCTGGCTGAGGAAGGTCAGAGAGAAATGATGCAAGAGTCACATATTTAAACAAGGAGATTAGGCTAGATTCCTCTGAAAAATTGTAAGCAGCTTCAATTACCTTTGGAACATCAGTTCTTAGTGAATTGGGCCCTTATTTTACCCCCTAGCCGTAGTCCTTTCTCCCTCTGTAGTATTGATTTAGCCTTTCCCTCTAATTGTCTAATTAGGTTGCTGTAGCTGTTAATAGGGTAGTGTGCAGACATCTTAACCTCTGAGATCCTAATGACTTGTGCATATTAGAGGAACTATCAAATACGTATTGAATCCCTGTCTTTGTTTTAAACCTGAAAAAAAACCACCTTATATTTTACAAGTGCACTTCAGAACGAGCTATAGTTACAGGAGTGCAGCCCTTCTGCATCATTATCTGTGCCTGTAGACGCTAAGTGCTTTTACTCTCCTTCTGTTACTTGATTACAGCACTCCAAATGAAAAGTTTTTGCAAATAATGGAAGCACCTAAAACAGTTTGGTTTTTTTTAAAGTGTGTCTATTTTGGTTTTACACGTTTGCTTTCCACAAAGAATTTTGCAAAGCACTGTGTCTACCATTTTTCAGGTGATGTGTTTTAAAACAAAGGCAGAATTGGGTTTTTTAGATGTTTAAGTATTAACCAATATTAACATAGAGGTACTGGCCACATCTCAGATATGCTAAAGCCTCTTTAAATTGCAGCAAAGTCTATTTACACAGTCAGAGTGGTAAAAACGGTGTAATGGGGAAAAAAAACCACGCCTGCTACGTGTTGCAAACTATACAGCACGTCGTAAAGGTTTAATAATGGCTGTGTTTGAGAGGGCCAGGACTGGGTTGCCTGCCACTTCAGTCTTTGTTTATGAGAGAAACTTGACTATCTATCTCATACGTTTGTGGTGCCGCTCTGCTCAGAGGTGAAATTCGCCCAGCGGGACTGACATTTCAGGCACCTGTGGGGGACGGTGATACTGCTTACGGGAGCAGCCACTGCCCAGTAGTGTTTGCAGAATACAGCTCTGACATAAGTGGGACAGGCTATTAAGGTATAATCTTCTTCTGCCCTGCTTCCTCAGAATCAAGTGGGAGAAAGCGTATCTTGATTAGGTGTGGAAAGTTGTCTTCTCAGTGTGTACTAGACTAACGTGTCCATAACAGAGCGAATAGACTGATTTCTCGCGTTCGTGTGAAACCGTTCTCTACCTAACAACCATCTGGTACACATTAATATCTTCACAAAGCCTTAGCTTTCCATTACGAAGAAGTTCTCTGTGTGTTTGCAGCATATGGTTTGTTCAGGAAATCTTTTTTCAGAAAATGTGTCCCTTAGGCAAGTATTTCCTCTAGATTACTGTATTAAGAAATGTTTTTCTTTAACTATACTTAACGGCTTTTCCTTAGAATTCCCCCTTTAAGCACACCTAAAATGCAAGTGTCTGGACAGAGATACGGGCGTATAAATGCTCTCAAACACAGGCATAAAATATGATTGCTACTTGGCAAAATTTTCTCCTCTTTTACCTCCTTATCAAGCTATGACTAATTGCTTTCTTGTGTTGAGCGCAGCACTGTTTGTAGGCTGACCAAGTATCTCGTACATGTTATTGCAGTTGCTGAATGGGGTATTAACTTGGAGGCTGGAACCCCATGAATGCTGGCACTGTGGTTTGCTCCTTAGGGAAAAGAAGACATGGAAATCTCATCATTTCCATTTTCTGGCCTGTTCTCTGTGCCATTATTTCTCTTATTTCTTGGGGATGAGCACAGGATTTGACAAGCGTAAAATGGTGTAAGGGGAAAGCTTTCACGCTCCAGCGTGTTCTTGTTTCAGGAGGGCACATGTTTTCAGTCCCTGGACCTCTCTACCTGTCCTTTTGGAAACAGGCAGCCCTGCTGCAGGACTGCTGCGGAGCAGGCAGCGCGTTTGGATTTGGATCAGAGTCCCTCATCCATCTAACCATGTGTTCCCAATGCTCCTCAGCCCTGCTGTGGCTTACGAAACTCTTTAGAAGTGGATACTGTTTGGCTTTTCTTTTCTATTTGAGTGACATTAAAAGCTCTGTCTTCAACAAAATACAGCCTCTAATTCGCTGTATTAAAGAAAGATGGGTGAAGGAAACCACACTTCCTATCATGACAGGTGAAAAATAATGCAGTGCCCTTGGCAGTATAAGCCTTAAGCCTGAGGTCCAGAACTAAATTGTGTTAATGAGTAGCCATAGTGGCTGTGGGTTGGCTCCATGATGAGAACGCTGTGAATCTGACCAATTTTCCCTGCTAAGCCTCCTATTCACAGGAGTTAGTTGTGTCTGTGTCCGGTGCAAAACACAGTCCACAGCACTGCCATATTCAGTCCTGTGCGCTAAATCAAAAGGGTTCCTCTGAATATACGGAGGAGCACAGACATTTTCTTTCTCTGTAAGATGATTAATATGCAGCAGGACTTCTTTAAATCATAGCAGCATCTTAATAGAAGCTGCAGCTTTTTATCTGACTTCATCCACAAAGCTGGTGAAAGGGCTGGATAAAATGAAACACATGGGTGCATCGAAAAGCTTGGGAGCATTGATAAGCAACATTTATAGGACAAGGGGCAATGGATTTAAATTCAAAGAGGGCAAATTTAGATTAGATATAAGGAAGAGATTTTTCACTCAGAGGGTGATGAGGCACTGGAACAGGTTGCCCAGAGAAGTTGTGGATGCCCCATCCCTGGAAGTTTTCAAGGCCGGGTTGGATGAGGCTTTGGGCAACCTGGTGTAGTGGAGGGTTTCCCTGCCCATGGCAGGGGGATTGGAACTAGATGATCTTTGAGGTCCCTTCCAACCCTAACCATTCTATGATTCTATGATTCTATGATTTAGATTTTTAATTGCTAGAGTGCAATTGGGGACCTAGGTCCATCAGCGCTCTCTGTGCTTCTGAGAGCTGGAGCTGGATGGTTTTAGAAGCCATCTGAAGTAGCCTTTTGAGATGCAGCATCAGAAAGCTTTACGCTTATCCAGTGACTGTTTAAAATAACATACAGAAGCACAGTCTCTACCTGCCCAGCTATATGCCTTAACTATGAGACTTTAAATTTGGGCTCCTTGCGTTGCTCTCTCTCTGCCCCGGTGAGTCTCAAATTATTTTTCTGAGCAGTGGAACATCATCAAGGGAAGAAGCAGGCAGAGGGCCCCTGCGAGGGCAGTCTGTAGCCTGGTGATTGGACTCCTCTCAAGGGAGACTCAGATCTAAGGGAGGAAAATTAATTTTCAAGGCTTTTAAAAAGGAGGCAGGAGAAAGGAGAGCTGCCGTCAGTCTGTCCAGCGGTATCTGAGGAGAAAGCGTTGTCTGCCATTCCGTCTGTGAATAATCTGATTCTGTTAGCTTGTGTTTGAGCATGTTTCAAAACCCCCTTTGTTGATGGGGAGTCTTTCAGGGAAGTAGGTAAAGGGAACTATATTTACTCCACATCAAATTAACCAGGCCCAGAGCTGCTTGAGTCCTGCTGAAAATAACTCATTTTGGTGCATGTGCCAAAAGGTAGCTTTGAGAGACGTGTGCATTTTTAAGCTCAAAATGTTGTGATGTGAATGGAGTCTTGGTGCACCCTGCCCAGCAGCAATGGAACAGCCCCAGCCACTGGGAAGTCTGGGTTGGAGCCATCTTTAAGAGATCACAGGCTCCAACCACTCCAAGCGTTTGGGTGCCGACATCTCTGCCCCAGTTGAACTGCTGTTAAAATCACACGGTGTTTCCAGTAAGGCATGTCCTGTGAGCGTGCTGTTTGTTGGGATGTATTCAATTGGTCAGGAGCTTGTCAGCTTTACCCAGGATAGCAGTCACCATGTGTAGAGTAGTCATACTGGAAAAAGAGTGTGCAAGAGCTCTAAGAGGAGGCTGTGGCAGCAGTTGCTGGACCCATGGGTTGGTGGGCAGATCCACGTAGTAAGGATGTTCGGTTTCTTGCTTATCTGAGAGACATTTTGGACCATCAGCTCACACGGGACCGCCAGTGAGGGTGCAAGCGTCCAATGGGCCCTGCACGTTTCCCATCCGGAGGGCGATACTGCAGTGTGAGCACGCAGGTGCTGGGCAGCCCTCCGTGTCCCCGGGGACATGGGGCAGAGGTCCACTGACATTGCTGTTCCATAGCTCTGCTGTCATTCCCCTTCTGTTTCGGCCGTGTTAGAAGTTGTTCCAGTTTAAATTGTTACTAAAATCACTTTTTAACTGAGCCCGTACCAGAGAGCGTGGGCTGACGCTTTGGTGTCAGTCAGGAGCGTGCGTGGGATCCAGCCGGAGGCTGCTGGACTCAGTTGAAGCGTGCTCACACGCTTCCACACACGTTTAATTCTGCTGAGTAAAAGCCCCCAACCGCGAGCTTGGTGGTTAAGAGGTGCCCGAGGCATGCGCGCACCTCTTAACGCCGTCCGCCGGACCGGTCGGGAGTTCAGTCCCCCCGATTCCCGGGGGCGATGCTTCCAAGAACTCGTGAAACGTTGCTCGGCCTGAGACAGGACATTTGCCCGTCACGGAAGAAAAGCAGTTGCGTGTGCTCCTGAGCGTGGTGAGGCAGCGTGGTAAGTGACTAATGAGACTTGTCTTCCCTACCTGTATTTATAATGTAAACAGGACACTCCAGTTCCCTAGTCCCAAGCACCACCACTTCCGACTCTCGCGCTCGACAGGGTTATGATGCTAGGGGACGCATGCTGGATTGGAAGGATCCGCTTGGTTCATCTGAAAATACAGATCCATATGTGGCAGTTTCATCCCATAATCATCAAGACAAGAAGGGTAAGGCCTTGGAAATGACGTCCTGTGGCGAGGAGGGAGGGGGGGAAAGGACTAAAGTGTAACTGCTTCCAGCTGGCTCATAGTAACATGTAATAAAACTCCTGTGCTATAATTAAAAGCTTATCGTAAAGCCTGAAACTGAACAGCCAATCTCGGACTCAGTCCTAGATAGTTCACTGCCTGAGGAAACCACACGGAACAAACAGAAGCGTATGCCTTTGCAGCGTGTGTTGCGCATGTGTACGGGAAGCAAGGAAGCTGCGGGGATTTAGCTCTCTTTAAACTTGATCTCCCCCGTTGTCTGGCGGAGGAAGATCCGTGGCTTCCCATTGTTCTCAAAGGTGCACTTTTATATTGCCTTTTTGTCTCAATCCCCAGGGCAGCACAGCAGATCTTGGCTAATTTCACATTATTTCTGTCTCTCCTCCACTACAGACAGGGGAACTGAAGGTCTACTCTAGTTTAACCATTGGAGTGAAACTGATGCTAGTCCTAGCCACTGAGCCCAAGTCCTGCTGTCTTCAGTGAGACCTGAGCATCAAATACCTTTGAGAGTGGGGGCTGAGGAGGTCATTAGTGTATTTTAAAAGATACGAAGGTAACTGCTGGTGGAGAGAAATTCAGTGTTGCTTTTTTAAAGCACCGAAAGGTTAGGATTGAAGTGCCATTTCACGATGTTCAGCCCTGTACTGAAGCACACTTGGGTCTAATACGAGTGACAGTCCTGTTATTGGGCCTCCAGTCCCCCTTTGCTCTACATAACAGAGTATTAGGCAGAGTTACCTAAATATGCCACTTGAACATGCTTAGAGAAGGAGAAGCTTTTCTCCACTGTAAGGACGGTGGTGCCCCCTCATTCTGTCTTGGCCCTCCATCATTCTCCCAGCTCCTTTTAATCTATGTCTCAAAAGGTTAAAATGGATCCTTTGTAAATAGGGGACTTAGGTTCAAATAGCTCCACTGCCTAGAGAGATCTGAGTCCTTGCTATTCTTCTCCAGGGTGTTCTTAGATCACTACGTTCAATTTCTTCTCTGCTGAAGATGTTTCTCTCTGTATGGACTAATTAAGTACTTGGTGGGCCGGGAGGAGGATGGGTAGGAGCAAAACTCACTTGCTGAGTGGTTGGGGCACTCACCAGGGGCAAGAACACACATGAGCTTCAGTCCTTTCTGCTATGAATACTTGATATAAAACACTTAAAATATTAATTGAAATGTGGATTCCAGTCTCTATCGTTCATGCATTTTACATGAAAAACTCATTAGATAAAAGCATCAGCTGTTCCTGGAGAAGCTACTGGCATGCCAGACCTGCTGCTTTGCATTGTCTGCCCAAACTAGCAGGTTACTAAATCATCCTCCATCCCCTCCGTCTGACCCAGTGAATCTTGGATTGCCTGCGTTGGCTGTGGAAACTTTCAGCAGGGGGTAATGAGCACGTTAATGTCGCAGAACAGTCCTCAGCAGAGCAGCACGAACAGCTGGCGGCGATCTGGACCCAGACGGTGAACTCGGCACCTGTTATTCACAACAGCCCCAGACACGGTGCCTCCCACAGTCCTGGGATGTCCTGGATTTCTCACTGAACTCCCCAGGATTGACCTCAAAGAGCTTTCACGGTCCCTAGCCAAGAAGGCAGTGGGCATCACCTGGCTCGCCCAGCAGAGATGAAGCCTGAAGCGCTTTTCCAGCTGAGGGGTCCGGTCAAACTGGGCAGATGTGGTAAAACTTCCTGAGATGCCATGGCAAGCATTAATCTAATAGCCTTGGCTTTTAGGCTTCATGGCGGGAAATGAAATATGAAGATCTGAATTCCCTCAGGCAGAGGATGTGAACTTGCCTCCCACCTCCCAGCAATGAGCTTTTCCTACAAAAAAAAAAAAGGAAAAACTCCCATTTGCTCTTCTTCCTTCAGTGGGGGTTTAGCAGTGGCCCCGGTTCGAACAATTTTTTTTCAGAGCTTAATCCTATAGACATTCTGGGAGAATAACTACAAATCTAAAGCAAAAAAGTGAATTTCTAGAACCTGATGAGGCTTACGGGTGAGTGAAGCACAGAGCTCCTCTGCACCCTGCAGAGCCGAGGGCTGCTGAGCCTCCGCAGAGGAAGAATTTCAGGCAGGTGCAGTACTCAAACTCAAAACGGTAACTTAGGGTGCAAGGGACTGAGGGTGCTGAAGTCAAAAGCTCAGATTCGTAGTTCCTGCTTAAGCTCAGTCTGAGATATCGACCTCGTTTTTTAATTCCTCAGCCATTGCTCTTCAGCTGCAGAAGGACAATTCAGAAAGAGTGATTTCTGGGTATCACGTGTGTAGAGGAGGGGAGGCAGATAAGCCCGTGTGCTCTTCTAAAGATGGCGTGTGATTTACCTAGCACTTCCCTTTCCTCTCAGCAATAAATCAGTGATAATGCTGACGGATGAAAAATAAGGCTTTTTTTTCTTTTTCCGTCCAGTCTGCTAGCAACATCTGGTATTCAAAATGCTTGAGGTGAGAGGATGTTTCTTAGAAAATCGAGTGTTCCCTCTTCTGAAAGTAAGTGGTGTCTTTCTCTGTTTCACCCTGAGAGGAGGGAACGTCTTTAAGCAAATTTGTTGAGGAAGGAAGGAAGGAAGGAAGGAAGGAAGGAAGGAAGGAAGGAAGGAAGGAAGGAAGGAAGGAAGGAAGGAGGAGATCCTTGAACCCAGCTCTTCTGCTGGCGTCAGAGAGGGGAGCAGCTTCAGAAACCAGCGAAAGTGGAAAGCCTGGCCCCTTATGTACCCAGAGGAATGCAAAGACACGTCTGCATTTTAATGGCACTGTTTGTTATGTGTGGGTCCCTGCTTCACAAATCTTTCGCGAAGCAATGCTTAATAGATGGAAAGCTAGCTCTTAAAAGCATCTCGTATGCCAGTAGCAGCTTCCAGAAAAGCATGCAGTGAAAATATTAATAAATGTGTAGCTGTTGGATTCTAGTCATTTTCGCTTGAATTCACTGACTGATGAGGTGGCTTACATTCAATAGGTCCCTCTCCAGGGAGTGATGGTTACCAAAGAGCCTTATTAGCACTTGACAGGGTCATTTAAATATCATGCATTCTTTGGTGCCTAATTATGAATATTGACAAAGCTGGAAGCAGTCTACACACAATCTAAACAATGGCGGCAGAGGTGACCGCATGGTTGTTTGCCATTACCATCTACCTGTGTGTTGTTACTCCTTGCCTTGCCCGGTCCAAGCTCAAAATTACTATTGATTTGTTATTTTAAAAGGGCAAAGGAAAGAGTTCTTACACAGAATTAAATCAGAAAATGTTACAAAATGTTACGCTTACTATCCTTTTATCAAGATTTTGTTTTCCCTTTTGCTGTAATTTCTTTTAATTTCACACATTCACAGAGAATTTTTTTTTTTAAAACATTTTGTTTTGCAAGGTGCTTTGTGGTGTACTTCATTGGTTGTGTCTAATCCTTTGGACAGTGTTTTCTTTCTTTTCCTGGACTCACAAATGACTTCTTACTGATTGCACTAATTGTACAGAATCCACTCACTGCTTTCTTTTCTGTGACACGGGTGCTTTGATGATGTCACATCCATCCATATGCTTCACTTTTAATTCAGTGCAGGCATCTCGGGGAATATCTGTGGGGGCGCGAAGAGAGGGTTCTTTAAAAGGGTTGACTCATGGGAATGTGACATTTGTGTGCCACAGCTTTAGTAGCTAAATATACTCTGGGATTGTTGTTTCTGAGCTACATCACATTTCTTGCCAAGACGAAAATGTGTGGTGCAACCCATAGACTGAGAAGTATGTGTTGCCATCCTGCAGGCATTTTCATTTTGGCCATTAAGGGACTTACCCTTCCTATTGCAGAACACACAAAAAAAAAAAAAACAAAAAAAAAACAAAAAAACCCCAGCTCTGATTGGGCAAACTGCACCCCTCTTTTCTCTCCTCCTCCATCTCCTCTCCAGAAAAGAAAAAAAAAAAAAAAAGAGACAAAGAAAAGAAAAAGAAAAAAAACATGTTCTAGAGTATGTTTATGTTTTGTTTCCTTTCTTGCTGTGTTTTAGTGTTAATTTAATTGCGTGTTTCTCACCTTTGTTGAAACGGTTTCCCTAACCTCACCGTCTAACCTTGCCCCTGCTGCCATTGTACTTGGTCTCCCTCCCTCCACAGTCGTGACGCTCCTCCTCTGGAGCGTTCCAAGGCTTTACCCTCTACACTCCAGTAGTACTGTAGTGCCGTCTCTCTCTGTAGTCGTCCCACTAACGAAGGGAGGAGTAGACACATGCTGGTCATAGACAGGCCTGCGTGAAGAAAACAAAGTGATTTTCTTCAGGAATAGCTGGCCTTGCCCCCCGTCACCCTGCTGCCCTTCTCTGCTGCCTCCTATGCTTCCTGCCTCCTTTCAAAAACGCCTCATGCTTTCCAAGTCCTGGGTTTGATAGTGCAAATGCGCCCGACTGCTCAGCGTTCTCGCTCGCTCCCTAAATGCCTGGAGCCTGCCTCTTAATCACGGCTTGATGAATGGGTTGCAAATTCAGCTTACCATGTCGTGGTTCTGCTACAGCTTCTTCTCCGCAGCGTTCGGGTGGACGTGGCAGAGCTGAGCACTGAATGACGGAAGTGTAGCATTGCTGTTAGCGGGCTTAATAGTTGTGTTCTTACTTGTCTCAGCACTCATTAAGTGAAGATTATGAAGTGGTATCTCCTTTCCCTAACAAGGCTTTTGTCAAATTCCATGTAACAATGTACATTGGAGATGTCCCATTCCTGAAAGTGTTCAAGGCCAGCTTGGATGAGGCTTTGAGCGACCTGATGTAGTGGAGGGTGTCCCTGCCCATGGCAGGGGGGTTGGAACTAGATGATCTTTGAGGTCCCTTCCAACCCAAACCGTTCTGTGATTCTATGAACAATGGTAAAATGCCGATTAGAAGCGAGATATGATGGATGCAGTTTACAGAGCTAAGAGTTGCTGGTGCATTTGGATGTCAAGAATGCTCCTGTAGATACAGTATCTGGTAGAAGCTATTATTTTATAGATTATAGAATCTGTATTATTATTAATAACTGCAGCCCTTCCTCTGGTACAGGATTAGATATCGTTAGCAATAGTCAGCTCCTCTGTTTGGAGAAGGCTGTGCTATTGGGAAGCCCAAGGGCTGTTCATTTCAAAACCTGACTCCAGAAGATATTTCATATTGTACACAAGTGGCAGTGTTACTAAATTTTACTGTGATTATCGCTACTTGAAAGATTTGCCAAGTGCTGACAATGCTTGTCTCCGGAGAGTCTGCAAATGTTCAGGCAGATTCTGCTGCAGAAGTGAGACAGAATTATATCAAACTTCAGGTACAGTTGTGATAAAGAATGTAAAGTGCTGATTTAACAAGATACTTTACAAGTAGACATGAAATGAGAGAAAAAAAAAATCTGTGGCAAAGCAGAACTTCGGACCCTTTTTTGCATAAATTAAACAACTGGTGTTCATCATGGGAGGGCTGAATTTTGCACCAGGAAGAGTATTTGCAGAGTATGTTTTTACACAAAAATGTTGTTATATGCTAATATATGCGAGGATCTAAAAGATTCAAAGTGTGTTTTATCAGAGGAAGCAGGGAGAAGTTGTTATTATCTCACTGGCATTTTGTAATAAATCAGAAGAGGGTTTAAAGTGGCACAATATCTGTCAAAATTTATCCTTTGGGTCAGTGTTTGCAGGTCTAGAGGAGGAGGGTTTGGATTTTCAAGGTGAAGCAAATACTCTGTATTTGATCCATGTCATTGTCCTGGCAGTGTTAGAAGGAACTGACTGGTCCTAACTAAAGCCTTAGACTAATGGGAGAAGGAGCTGCACCACAGTCAGTTTGCCTGGATGGGGCTCAGGAAGGGCTATACACTCAAAGCATGTGTGCCTGGAGAAAACTACACAAACATTGCTATTCTTGCCCGTGTCTCAAACCCTCATACACACAGACATAAGGCAGATAGCAAATACTTTGCAGTTCACTAACAGTTTCAAGTGCTGAGGAAACACTGAAGATTGAATCGGACCAGATCCCTCACTTACTGTACTTTAAAGTCTTTTGCCCACAGTCTAGTAAAAGAATGCTCTGAGAAAGGGAGGAGAGAATTTGCCCTGATTCCTCCTATGATTCTGTGGCGTTTGTCTGAGATTTGAAGTAAGAGGTGTGGTTACTCAGAGTTGTAGTGCTTCTCAAAGGGATTTCACCTCCACAAGGCAATGTGACATGGGACTTAGTCCGTTTAAACTTTTATAGATCCACATCTGGATTAAAACCTACTTACTTTTCCTGTTAGGATTTAAACAGAGGTTGTTTGGTTGAGTCTATGCTAAACAAAGTCCTATAGATATTTTTTCTAAAATGTTCTTAGGTAAATTAGCATCAGCTTACTGTAAACATCCCTGTTTCTAAAGGAGGGGCTTATTTACGTTTGTCACATAGACTGCTGCTCGGGTGAAATACTAAAAAAATCTTTTTTTACAACCAACCAACCAACCCTATATTTGTCTAGAATGGCTCTAATGAGCAACTTGTCCAGGAACTGAATGTCTCAGACTGATCACAGCATACCTCCTGTGGAGCACCATTTTACCTCCGTATCAGATAAATACCAAAAAGCCATTGTTAGCAGTTAAGTGGGACCACATTTCTCAGCAGAGTTTTTAATGGCCAGATACCTGTGTCACCAGACCAAGCTAATAACTAGCAAACATCTCAGAAGATTGACGACTTCACTACATTGGAGTTGCTGGCATCTGGTGACATGCACCGGAGGGCTGTGTGATTGGGATTAAGGATTTGTCCCGAGGAATGACACTGATCCTTCCTCTGTTCTGTCTTGCGTGTACGAGCTGTCTGCTCCCAGAGCTAGAGACAGCTAATCATCTCAGATTGCATCCTCAAGTTCAAACAGTGGCAGTAGAAAGCTAGATGCTAATTAATAAAATGGAAATTGTATATAAAATTAATGAAAGAAGAATGCTGGAAGGATGTTTCTGACATCAGACTTTCTTCAAGCTTGTTTTCATTATGTTTTTGTAAGTTTCTGTGAGAACAAGAGCAAGGAGACAGGGAGGAGACAAGGCGTGCAGAAAAGATGGCAGGAGCTAAGTCCTCAGCAGGGCCACATCCTTAAAGCCAATTTTAATCAAACATGGGGATTGCAATAGAATACAGGGCAGTGATTTCATGTGTTTTCTCTGTGACTAGGTCTTCATTTCAAACCTTACATAAAAAAAAGCCAGTTTTCACTGCAAAAGATAGTCAAAGAAGAGGAAATCAAAATAATGGAGGGGTATATTCCAACGCACACCAACTGCCTGTGTCGCACCTAAAGAAATGCCTATACTTCAGCACTGGCACTAACTTAAAATTTTCAGAAATCGAAATGTTTCTACATTTCACTAAGAATACTGATTTCAGATTTAACTAGCAGAAGTGGAAGCCTGAGGAGAAAGATTAGAAACAAGAGCCATTTGCTATTTTGGTAGCCAAAAAAACCCGTCATCGGTAATAGAAGAGGTTGTGTCGATCTGCAACCCCTGATTATGAAAACTATCAACAGAGCTTTTCTGTCCCCAAATTACTGGATCCTACAAATAAAAGAAGGGTGAAGTTTAAAATAGAGCTCATCAAATGTCAAATTTGGCTGCAGGAAACAGCAGGTATCCTTGACCTGTAATTGTCCGCTTGCATAGATTTAAAGTCAGGCTATCCATTTCCAGACTGCGATGAGCAGCAGAAGCTTGTCTTGCTAAAACAGGGAAAAAGCATCATTGCCCCGGGACCTTGATCTGCTTTTTCAATAAAAGAGGCCACATCTAATTTGTCAAGACATCTGCTCAGGGTTCAGGGCATTAGAGCTATTGTGTGATGGACTAGATCTCCAGCTGCATTCATCCGCAGGCACCCGGTGAGGACAGCTCGGTGGAGGAACACAGGCTGCCTCGTGCTCTGGTTTGACCCTTGTAGCACTGACATATTTATCAAGAGCTGGGAATTCACTGTAGGGTATGCTGGCCCCACAGGGCCACTACTCTATCTGGAAATAGCGAAGGATAATTGGTGGACAGGATGTTGAGTAACACCCAGTTTCATTTTTGTGGCGTTCACATTGAGTATGGGGAGACGTTGCGCCATACAAAGATGCTGGATTGGGAGGGCAACCTAGCAGTTTAAATAATGGATTTCTGAAACTGCTTTGAAATTTGGAAGGATTTAAGAACAGAAAATCTAGTAGCTGAAAGACACTTAAAGCGCCTTTTGGTGTTAATGCCAGTGTACAATTAAAATGTCAATATGCTGTTAAAGATATTTGAATAATTCATTTTTCTAATACAAGGTGTGCCTAGTTTCAATAATTATATTAATTAATAAGTAAGATGTCCTGTAGTGATTTTACAATGACCTAAACATTGACAGTCCTGGTCATATAGAAACCTTTTAGTGAATGGTAGCAACATCCCTTTCAGTATGTAGGAAGGATCCTGACTGACTCTTCTTTTTTTCATAGTTTTCTTTAAGACTGTAAAAAAGGCAAGCTTAATTCTTTATGTCAGGATGAGCTGGTGCTTACTGATTAACAGCATGCCATTAATTAAAAAAAGAAAAACCTGGAGAGGGCATAATTTAGATTTTGCCATGTTAATTTTATTGAACATTAAATACAGATAACAAATGTCATCATGTTTGGAAAGCAGTCATTCTTATGAATATCCTTAGTTTAGTCAGGTGTTTAGGCAGGTGTTACTTCGAGCTCTTTAATAGTCATTAAGTGAGACACTACAGTCTCTAGTATCCAATTACTTTTGCTATGACTTTTGCTAGATTTTAATCATGTGTTTTAAAATTTTCTGTGCTGGTAGCTGAGAAAGAGGATAGGGAAAAATATGTTTTTATTCTCATGTTACAAAAAGAGTCTTAAGGGCATTTTATTGAGAAGTTTTGAAGCAGATAGTGCAAATTTACCATTATATCAAAAATGTGCATCCTGACATCCCCATGAGGAAAAAAAAGAGCTTCATTGGCCAAGCTGTGAGTTTTTGAACAATCTCAGGCCCTCATGCCCAGAAGAGACTTGTCACAGTTAGCCAACTAAATACACAGACAACTCTGTGTGCATTGAGCATTGGTGCTGTGACTGATAAGCACTGTAACCACCAGCTGATAGTCTGATAGCTCTCTCTGCCCCAGCAGATCAGAATAAGTCAGAGTCCCCACTGAAGTAGATTTTAACAGCTCCATTGACATTAGAAACGCTCAGGGCAGTTTATAGAGAAGTTGCTCGGGAAGCATTAAGAGGCATTTCTGGCACAGCTCTACAATACAGCAAACATTTGGAAATGGCCAACAGTGCATTCATCACCAACTTTTTGTTGGCTAGGAAGAATACCTGTAATAGTCTGAAATAGTGAGTCCCAGTGGATAGCCTCCAGACCAGTTCCAGCTTCTCACATCTACCAATGTGGTTAGCACTGGATATTAAACTGTAGTTCTCCCACCAGCAACCAAAGATCACTATCTTCTGTGAAATAAAATCTCAGATGAACGTTCAGCTTGATAGCATTGTCATAACTGGGCATGAACTACTAGATAGTTCTTTCATATGCCCAACAAGGATTTTTTTAATTGGAAAATAACACCAGCTGCATGCTGTCAATAATATGCCGTCTTGTTCATGCTCCATCCCATCTTCCCCACAATTGTGATAGAAAATAAAAGAACAGCTGTTAAAAAAAAGGGGGGGGGGGGGGGGGGGGGGGGGGGAGGGAAGCAGGCACAGTTTTAAAGCCCTACAAAGCTACTGTTATTCACTATCATGTTCTTGTAGAAAGAAACAGAGGGGTTTTTTGGAGAGCCTGAAAGATCTGCAATTACTAAACACAAACAGCACTAGCACAGGTAGGGAATCTAAGCATGCACAGAAACACCTCTTGAACAGCAGCACACCAAGGCTTCATTAAAATAATTCCAGAAGTCTTTTGAGAAACACATGTTTTCCAGGTGCTTCCTTATTCTTTAAACCAGAAAACTCTACCGAGTTCCTGTTTGGAAGCAAGCAGGGTGAGTGAGACAGAAGCCATAATGCTGAGTAAACATGGAGTACCGTCAGTCTTTGAAGAAGCTGACAGAAGTGTTGCAGAAAAGGCCATGGGTAGTTTCTTCGAGGCTGTGGTCCGCGCTGGAGAAATTTAATTCCTGCCACCAGCTTATAGCGCCCATCAAAACAGTTCAACAATTCTCCATGTATATTCAGTGCTGAATGAGCCCCAATCAGTCTCTCCAAGGAGGGCACAGAGCGGGGGTGCCCTCTGTCCCTTCTTCTGCCTGCTGTCCCCACTGAGCCTCTTGCATTCACCACAGAGCCTGCCCAGAGGTTTGGGCAAGCACGGCCCGTAATAAAGAACATAAAGAGCACTGCTTTTTTTTTTTTTTTTGCAGATAGCATTTGGCTTTATCTCTACAAAACACTGGTCTCTATTCAGTATCTTAAAGAGGTCTCACAGTCCTACAGCACTTTGTATGCTTTTTGTCTAAATATGACCAAGCTACAGGCAATGCCCTGAGGCACTCATCCAGTAAGACCAATTAATTTTCCATACCCAGGGGGATTTGTGTATCTCAGAGTGCAGTTCTCAACTCATTGAACTAAATTACTAACATCAAATCAGTGGGTACTTTCATATACCCAGCGTCAAGACCTGGAATAACAATACAGTTTATCTCTACTTGCTCATGGCAAGACAACTCGATAACATCAGCTGTGCTTCCCCAAAAGGTTTAGTTTCACCTACACTGTATTTAGAAAGGAAGAAGGAAAATAAACATATATCACTGAGAGAAAAGAATAAAAAGAGGCATTGACCTCTCACATGGAAGTTTGTATATCTGTTTGTAAATGATGTATCTTGAGAACTAGTCTACAGATATGAAAAAAGCCTGTCATGTTCCTTGTTGTAGCACCTAGCTTCATGTCAATTAACCAGCTGTGCGAGCTGCCTAGTTTGCCTGCAGCAGTGGGAGATGCGGGCTTAAAGAAAGACCATGAGCAGAAAGTGAACAAACACTACAGTAAATCCAGAAAACGGAGATTTCATTCAGTACCAGAATGGAGTGAAAGGCTGGTGGAGTTGTATTGCAGAGACACTGCTGTTTGTGAAATGTGTGATACGTCAAGTACACAGGTACATCTGCCTGGCCTGACGCTGGACAATCAGGAGAGTGTCTGAATGGGCTTTGAATGTATGTTGGAGAAGACGCTGGTTTGCACACACTAATGTGGTTAGATTGCTGCTGGCCCCAAGGGCAACTTGCTTGGAGCAGGGGCAGGTACCTGCTTGCCAAAGTATGTCCTCTGAGATGAAGCTACAGGTCCACCTCATCCAGAGAAGCAGACTGGCCATAGAAATCACTGGGCACATTATAAAACGCACAGACAGGAAACATCAGTGAAGTTATGGCATCAAAGTGTAAATGTACATGCAGTGCCTGTCAGGTGGGGAGGTGATTTTAAAAAAAAAAGTAAAAAAATGCAGAGAACTATAAATGGGACAGACAGAAAAATGCATGAAAGAAGCCACCACTGGAGACAGAAAATAAAGGAAGTGGGAGAGAGAGATAATAGCATCACGAGGACAAGAAGTCCATCAGGGAAACACTGTCTTTTACCTCAGGAGGTGGCTGGAGTAACCCTGCTTGCCTTACTGGAGATACTGTGGATTTGAATTAATGTAACTGAGAGGAAAGAAGGCTTCTGATATTTATATTGGAAGATTAGTGAGACAGAGAAAAAGAACTAGCGGTAAAATTAGTCTTGCTGACTGTTACGGCCAGTGTTTCGTGCTCATCACAATTCCTCAGTCACTTAATGTATTCAAAGGCAGATGAGGCTATGGGACTGCAATACAAAGGGAAACGATAAACCTAGCATCAGACATGTCTAAGCCTTTTTTTTTTGGCTACAGCACCAGCCCTGCAAATATTTCTAGAAGAAGCAGTCTTTGTCTTTTACTGATCACTGAGAGCATGTTTTAATTCTTAAGTCCAGGTCTTTTGACCACACCTACAGTGTTCATGAGCGTAGGAGAAATGCAGAGTTAATCCACAGTGTTTGCTTTCTATCACAAAATATACAATGCTGATGTTTTCCTGACAGAGGAGGTTTCATCCTACCTCTGTGTAAGAGCAGACCTAACCTGGGGTCCAGCCATGTTCCTAAGGTGCACCAGCAACCCAGCTGTGGGCAGAAGGACCGTCCGTAAGAAACACGGTCTATGTGGATAAGAAAACATTGTTGGCTTGGTCACATAGCTGTTCAACAGTTTAATAATCATTTCCAGGGACCTCAGGTAATAGGATATATAGGGTCCCGTCATATCATTTAAATGTCTTGGATGTTTAATAGATGGTTCCTTTGTTAATTCAGCTGTGATGCATTCAGTTGCACTAGTAGCTCAAAACTAGCGTTTCAATTTTTGTGTCTTTAAAGAAGATCAGAGCTGATGAGGAAATAATTTTTGCTTTTAGGTCATACACAGCATTTGAAATTTAACCCCTCTTCTTCCGTAAAGCTGCTTTGACTTCAGCCTGCTAAGCAGAGCTGCTTATGTTGACATTCAGCAAACTTCACTTTTCCCTGTTGTGCAGAAAGGCCATAGTTCAAAACAGACTGTAAAAAAGGAGAGGGAAAAGCCACAGAATTTCTCAGTGACAGCTTCTCTTTCCTTGACATTGTTCATAAAAACTGCTTCCAGAAAGGCACCGGGCTGCCCAGAATACATAATGCCCACAGCAGGGGAAAAAAAAAAAATACAGCATTTGTTCTGCGCCATCAGAGGAGCTCCATGCAGTGAAATGGGAACTGTGAAGATGAGAGATTCACTTTGCAGGCTGCAACAACTTCTCTGGAGCCCTGAAATCATGCATATTCAACCAAACATATGTAAATCTGGTTTAACCCAGCTGTGAAAGATCCCCTGAAGTAAACTAATAAAGAGCAGCTGGATATGTTTAAGCCCATCCCAGGCATAGTAGAAAGGTCCCAGAATGTGCACTGAGCTTTTTTTACGTCATTAGAGGAAATGCAGCAGACTTTAAAGGAAACTTGTGTTTTAAGATGCAAAGCAGCATAAAGTTTGCCTCTGCTGAGACAAGCTACAAAAGAATTAATTTTCCTTGACATTCGGATTTTATGCTTCTTGGTTTAACTACTGTGAATGCCTATGCTTTACTTTTTTAAAGGACCTGCTATGTCTACTTATTCTCCGTCACACAGAGGCAGCTAAAATTATCGTTGCTCACTGGGAAAGGGTGAGAGGTGAAGGAAGTATTGAAATCAGGAAAGTTCAAAACGATCAGCCACTGCATACCACCTGCCAATGGGAGAGAGGTTGTCAAGCGCTTTCTAGTGCAAGAGCTGGCCTTCAGCCTAGCCACTGGGACAAAAAAAAAATGGGCTGGCTTCAAGACTGTAATGGCTTTCGTCATTACATTACAGATCCAGGAGGCTGTTTATCTCGAACCTCCCATACCTGCAAACTTAATAAACTGGTTTATTTACAGAGATGCTGCTTAGAAGTACCACAATTTTAAAAACCTCTAAGAGCTCGCTATTCCAGTCTCTTTCAGGTCTGCCTCCCCTTCGTTTCAGTGAGGGTGGGAGTTGTCTGAGCATGAATTTGCTGGTTCAGATCTTGTCATTTCCATCTATAATAATCCCTTTCAAAAAAGAGGTGCTCGTTTCTAATTTCTCAAAAGACACAGGTGTGGCTATTGTGTAGGTTTTGTATGGCTGCTGTGACGTGCAGAAAAATTGCGTTGCAGGCGCGTAATCAAACTAAGACAGATGAAATCTGTTGCTTCAAGATACACAGGTTATCTCATATGGACATGGTGGACATGTTTCTCTCTTGCTTTATTTATCTAGCTTTAAAAAAAAAAAAAAAGAAAATGAGAGTTCTCCATCTTTCCACTGAGAGCAAAGCCTCCTGTTGATCTCCCTTCTTTTAGTAAGTTGCAAGCATCCTTCTATAGAGAGTCATGTTGACAGTCACTCATCAAAAGTGGACAGAAGTGATATAATTTGGACCAGTTGAAAGGAGAAATAAAACCACCCTTAGAGATCAATAGATGAACCTATCCTGGAGGGATTGCTTCTGAAATAGGTCTGATAAAGGGCCAAAAAACCCTGACAGAGGCCGCTATGGCTGATCTGATTGTTTAGATCCTTTTCAAGGCTTTGTTACGTGTTACTTCAGGCACATTATATATTGATTTTCTTTTCATCGTTCCGAAGCACAATTTCTCCTCATACCTCTAATGATCCCCACAACTCTTCTAACTGAAGTTTTGTTCTTGATTATCAAGTTCATTCCTCTCTCCAAGCACATGCATCCACTCTTTTTTTGCTGGGTATCTCAGACTGCTAGCTTGGGCCACTGGCTTTGTGAGCCGTAGGGTGTAACCCAGGGGGAGATGGATTACTCTTCTCCTCACAGTCATGCAAAACTTACCGTTGCAGGCCTTTACAAATCAACCGTACAGCTTTACTGCGAGGGGAGGGAAAAAAAAGGCATTTGCCAGCAGCTTTAGCTATGAATGTTTGAGCTGTTTTTTTCTAGCTGGTGACACCGAGAGTCCAGAAAAAATGAATACTGGGTAGGATTGCACTGAGTCAGCAGAACAAGTCCTTGCAGCCAGAAGGAAGATGAAAGAAAACGCTTACTTGATGTTTTCAACAAAGCAATTCCAATAAAGTGACAAATGTAGAATCATTGGGATTATAATGTAGTTGGTTTACGTCAAACATTGAAATTTTTCCTTCAAGAAAAACATGAGATAAGGTCTCAGAAATGCATGGTAGACTCTGGTCGTTGCTGAATTTGCTGTCACTTTAAATCTGGGTGTCCAGTCTAAATTCGTCTGGTGTTTTTTTTTTTTTTTTTTTTTTTTTTGCTCCTATTGCTGATTTAAAAGGAGGAAGAAAGCTTGTTAATACCTGCAGGGATTTTCCAGGCTGAAATAGTCTTTTAGCAGCATGAGGCTGCCTGTAAACACAGTTCTAACACCTGGAGACACATGTTGAAAACCTATTCAGTGGTATTTAAAAAAGGTATTCTGAAGCCCATAAAAACCTCCATTCATAATGAGTCTATACCAGCGTTTCTCGCAAGTCTAAGCAGAGGGAGATGTGCATAAGACAGAAGCTTGCACTGAAGAATGAAATTAACTGCCAGGTTTTCCTCTTAAATAACAACAGTAAAGAAATCATTGTGCCTTTCTGGAACAATGACCTGTTCTCTGGAAAGTCTCAAGTGATTTTGGAGGTGTTGGAGATGGAAGTGGGATCATTCCCATTTAGCTAGAGAGGTGAAGTTTAAGACAGCAATGACGCTCGCTCCCTGGCCACTGTTAATGTGTGGTCTAGACATAAATATGACCTTACTCCCTGATAGTCATTCCCTCACTTCCCTGCCAAAACATCATTCTTCATTTCCCACTTCTGCGTTTTGGTTTTGTGTGTGCCACCATTTTGGGTTATTACTTTACCATCTGTTGCAGGCAACTTTGGAAAGCTAGACAATGACAGCTCCCTGCAGAGGTGATCACAGAGCGTTCTTGGTGCACATGGCATGGGGTCATCTCGTCATCCGGGATAGACCTCTCGCAGCCATAAGTCATTTCTGGGACAGAAGTGTCTTTGTCTCCATGCTGCAGCTATCTGTAGTGCTCAAAATGAAAGGCGTTATTTTTGGTGGTGGGTAACTGGGTTATTCACACACAGGAACTTGTTGTTACAGGACCAGGTATTGCTTTCTGCCCTCTGAGTTTTTCTCACTGACTTCGGCTCGGTTGTGAAAGAAGGCAGCATCCGAACTATTGTGTCATGAACAGAGCCTCACACTAAGCTATTCAATCTGGGAAGTCGTTTGTTGTTTGGTTCTGTTCATCAAGTAGTTGTGAGGGTTATAAGCTGGAATTTCAGTTTGTGCTCACTGCGAAGTGTACGCCGGAACCAAGACTTGGAGGGATGTGGCCGTGGGGCTCTTCTTGATGTTCTGCCATCCCTGTCCCTGGTCACAGATGAGACAAAGAAATTTAGGCTTCATCATGGGACATTTCTTTTTATACTGTACATGCTAAAAGGACACAGCTCTTTTGCTGGGCCTCTGTAGTTGAGGTCTCCTTTCTGCAGTTGCCTGTTAATTGCTCTTCTCCTGAGACCAGACACCTTACCTTAGATCTCTTTCCAGGTAGACCTTTGATCAGTACTTTTCAGCTGCAGCTTTTCAGCACGTTTTAGCTCACTTTCATTTGCTTCTAAGAAAATAAGTCAAAGACTTTACGGAAGTCAAAGGCTATCATACTTGATGTTTCCCTATAAAAAGTAAGCCATTTATCCTGTCAAGAAAGGAAGTTTAATGATTTAAGAGTGATTTTTAACGTAATCTATTCTTGGCAATTTTGCTTTGGCCTTTTTTTTTTTTTAATTACTTTATCATCCTTTGGGTGCTCATAAAATTGATTGTTTAATGACTTTTTCTAGTGTCATTCCCATTCTAAAAATTGTACTGGCAGGCCTGTCTGTTGTTAGATCCTCCCTTTGGCTCACCTCAAAGGCAGGTAATATGCTTGTCCTTTTCCAGAGCTCTTGATGCCCATCTTGCTCCAGCGTTGTCCAAGATACTGCACAGTGCCTAGAAATTGCTCTGGCTATCTCCTTAAGCAGTAAGGGACAAATTCATTTAGATAATTTGAAAACATCTACATTATCTGAATATTTTTACCTCTTTTCTCTGTTCTGGTCGACACTTATTCACTGACACCATTACATTTCTGATCACAGACCAGAGTGGGGATTTTTGCTGGGAAGTGGAGCAGGGAAAGGAGTAAATGCTTCAGTCTCCGTGTCTTTCCTTATCTGTCCTCCTTTGTTGAAGTTTGTGGTACTGATATTGATTATTCTTATTCAGTTATGCTCATGCCATGTATTCTTGAGAATGATGAACTCTATTCCTTTGTGATTATTTTATCCTAATTACATTTCTGCCCTCGGAAGTTCTTTCCTCGTAGAATTAGAAGGAGCAGAACATAACTAGAATAGCTCCATCAGCATTTTCATACAATAATACTTCCAGCACTGTGCACATCTTTCTTTTTTAACTTTTTTTTAGCAGATACAGAGGTACAGTTCTAACCCTTGAATACTTTTATTAATTGGTGAAAAGAAGCAGCCTCATCTCCTTCCAGCTGACAATGATCTAGTATACAGTACATCTAGTGATCTAGTATATCATTGTATTACCTCTAGTCTTTTCTCTGTTATTTTCACCCAGAGACGTTCAACAAGTCTGTTTCTTACCTTTCCCGGAACTTTAGAAAAAGCGTATGTATTATTGACATAAAATTTAATGTCTCCTTGCTTTTTCCCTAACTACCTTCAGTGAACAAGCTAGAGCGATACGCTACTCGTGTGATTTATTCAAGCACTAGCTTATGTCAGAATTGAAACACTTTGAAGGTTTGGAAACATTTTTCTTAATGTCCTCTTAACCAACCAGCCAGCCAACACTGTGTACCTTACCTACAAGCTCAGCTGGAAGAAAGAATAAATTATGTATAGCAGAATAATACAACATCCTATTAGGTCTCCTCTCTCATTAGATGAGTAAGAAGAGGTGATTTCGTGTGTTCAAGACTGTTAACAGTACCGGGCATACTGACTGAGAAGATGAATGGTGATGTTAGGAGATGCAGATAAAAGGACATGGGATGAAATTACAGAAAGGTAGTGGAGGAGGAAGGATCGAGTTGTCTACGGGAATCAGAATGGCCATGAAAAACGGAGAATATCAGGTGACTAGCCTGGCTCTTTTCGTAGCCAGAAATAATAGTACATCACATGTGGGAAGACCCCGAAGTTGTACTCCCAGTTGTGATTTGCAAGGGACAGAGCTTGACTTAACTGGAAGACTTCAGGGAGATGATAGATAAGTGTCAGCATGTTTGTGGCGTTAGCGATGTGTAAGGTCTGATCCTTGAAGGTGCAAATACTTAACCTCATCTACGTCTTTGAAGCTTTTTCAGTTTTACTACTATTTTTACTACCAGACCTCTCCCAAGTATAATGTTAATACGGGTAGTTCTGTCAACAATATCCCTTTCCAAAGAATTGCTGGTTATTATCCGTGGTGATGGGTCTCCAGGTACTACAGAAAACAGTCAGTAGTGTGGATGAGCAGTTCAGATGACGTAAAATGAAATAAACGATGTATTTTCACATTTCGAAAGAACATATTGCAAACAGGAAAGTGCTAGACATAATATTTTAAAAGTATTTCATTTAGAATACTTGTTTTGTTACTAAATATAAGATAAAAATAATATTGTGATATTTATATCGATCATATGTTACAGTGTGGTTCCATAGCGTTTTATGCAGCCAGCCCAGTCAGTTTTCCAGTACATGATGTCTTAGAAGGATGTCAGATAATACATAACCATAAGACTCTTCAGTAGCAGATATTTCCTCAAAGCTGGGAGTCCAAATATCTTACTTGACTTTCAAAAATGTAGGCCCTGCATTTTTCTGATTATTTTCCCCATTTGTTTTAATTCTTTGAATAATGAGTGCTAATGAATGATGCTGGACTGAGCCTTGGGGACTGTGCTGTTGTTTTAAGAACTGCAGGATAGGTGAAAGCACACACAATCCAATCTGTAAAGTGGTACAAACACTGTCCTTTCTGTTTGCTTTCAAACTGGCTTGTTTTGGGGACATAGTTGGGATCACAGACTTGCTTATTCATCCCAGTCTATGAAGGCGGTTACTACTGATGCTAGGAGCTTGACATGTTGATTGACAACAACATGCAATTATCAACCTATTTCATATTAGATTTCCACCCCCCCGTGGTCATGACATTGATGGTCATGACATCATGATGCTGAACATTTCTCATACTTTTTCGTTACTCAATTGTATCTATTCCCTGAACATTAATGCAGGGTCAAATCTTGCCCATCTTATTTAATTTAAGTTGAAGTTGTTGGGATTGCATGCATAACTGAAGACACATGGGTGTGATCCATGATAAGAAATAAATTATATCGTTAACCTGACATTGTGTCCAGAGAAGATGTGCCTGCCTAGAGCAAAGTCGCTGACGTTAAATATCCTTTAACTCTAGTGTAGAAAATGTAGTAAACATCAGGAAGGCTTGAGCTCAAGAGGAACTAGCTGGAATCAGGCCATTTTAAGACCCTCATAAATATCAACTGATAAAACACCTGCAGCGTGAGTGACATCGTTTCAGCTACCCCTTTCTTGAACAGACATGGTCACTCAGTCTGATCCATGTGGTAATTTGGTAACGTGAGTTGTAATGGTTCAATATCCATTGGTGATGTGAAACTGAAGATTTTGTGTTGCTTTTTTATGTAGAGGTGCAGGTTTGTGCTTAAGGCTGTCGTTCGCAGAGCAGGACTTGGCCTGAAGCAGAAGGCTGAGGGTAGAGAACAACCTTACTTAGCCGGTAGGAAACATCAGATGTGGACACAACCTTGAAACCATTCCCTCGCATCCTGTCGCCGGGCACCTGAAAGAGAGATCAGCACTTTCCTCTCCATTCCTCATCGTCAGGAAGTTTTAGATAGCAATGAGGTCTCCTCTTCTCTAAGCTGAACAAACCGACTGTCTTCAGTCACTCCTCACAGCCATGCCCTGTAGTCTTTTCACCATCTTTATTGCGCTCCTTCGGACACAATCTAGTATTTTTGTGCGGTTGGCCCTTTTGGCAATCAGGGCACATCGTTGACTTGTGTTGACCTTAACCATCGGCCAAAAACACCGCATCCTTTTCTGCGGGGCTTGTCCCCCAGTCTATATGTCAAAAGATATTAGGTTAATAAAGCATGACTTTCTCTTCATAAACCTGTGCTGGCTTTGACTGTAGGTGCTTACACCCTTAAGTAGACACTGAGAAGGGATTTTGAGTCTTTTTCATGAAAAAAATTTGCTCTTAAGTGCTCAAAGGGGCATTTCTCTGAGAAGTTGGTGCATGGAAGGTGTCCATGAAGTTAGGCTTTTCAAGTTGAAGCTTTTCTTAACTTCATGCCCAGCAAGGAGTTTCTGGATAAGAATTAACATTCCCCTGATCATCCTTCCCACCCATTTAAGACTCTCTATTTCTGATTCTCCAGTTAATGACCGGAGACAGATTTACAAGTGTAAATAAATTTCATCTCAAAATGCAGCAGAGTCTAGCGTGTAAATGTCAGCAGGTGAAGGTCCACAGAAGACCAGTACCTTTGCAGTGAAATGTAGTTACTGCTGACTGTGGCCTAACCACTAGACTGTGCTTCTGGTCTATATACAGCAATTTTGTATGTGGATTTAAATTACAGAGCTAGGTTCTACTGCTGCTTGTTAAGTGCTGATGACAAAGAATAGAAAAATCTGCATCCTAAGCTACTGGGCTTTAAAAGAGGGTTCTCTTAGAAACACTTAATTTGAAGATTGTTTCTAATTATATATTGTTGTCTGAGATTTACTTTCCTTGCCTTACTTTTTTACTGTTAAGACATTTACATGAATGCAGGATCTTATTTTCTTAAGGAATTGTCTGCTCTTGCTAGTTATTCTCCTTGTGAAATTGTAATGCTCTATTTGTCACAGCACAGTAATTTCCGTGGCATCCAGCTGTGATGTCACATGCAGGGGCTTATGATTTCAAGAGCTGTTTTGCTTTTAAATATAAAGTTCCTGTCTCGTGAGCAAATATCCCTTGTCCACCTAAACACTGCAATTAAATGGGGACAGAAAAATATATGCTACAGAAGCAATAGTGTATCTAGGCAGAATACTTATCAAAGGTTTCCGTGAGACAGCGGCAACTTTTCCATGCTCTTTTAACATAGTTTGCTGAGGAGTATTTTGCATTTGGTTCTAATTCTGGGCCAGTAATACCTTCCCTGCCAAATACATGAAAAGGCATTATTCTAGAAGGAGTTGATTTGCGACATGAAATTTTTGTGTCTTCACAAAGTCTCAGGAGAGCCTTGGAGGTACATTTTCTGTCTCGCCATCTTTCCTGTAATAAGCACAAGGATTACATTTCCTTAGAGCATGTGGAGCTTTTAATGCTCTGGCACTTGGACCCTCTCTGGAGAAAGAGGTGGGAGAGATGTTCCTTCAACTCCTTGTCAGGCTGTGGCTGCTCCTTGTTAAGCACTAAGAACAAAACCAGAAATGAAAAAAAGCCAACTAGAGGCTCTGTGCTTGTGTTTCATTAGTGCTGCTGGCTTGGCGCCCAACTATGTCAGGAAAAACGACTTTCTTCAGAAATTCAGGGTATTGATTAACGCTGTATTAGGGACGTCAGATGGAGGAGGTACGCTCTGCCAAAGAAGCCGCTGCCTCTGACAGCGGGTGCTTGGAGAGCCAAGTAAGATTTGACAATGATCTCTGACCACAGCACAGGACTACGAGATGAGGCCCTCAGAGTCAGGGCTTTCGGATGAGAAAGCATAGGTGTCAGCACAGAGGTCGGCCTGTTCGTGTGTTCAGCACAGGAGAGAGCTTTTGAAATTAAAATAGCAAGGACAGTCCGTCTAGCAGGCTCGATAGATTTCAACACCGTGCTCTATCTTTCATAGTTATTTAAGCATCCTCCTGAAGCTCAGGCATGTGACATTGACTTTTAAAACCCATGACAAAGATAGCAGAATGACGAGCAGAGAAAGAAGCCTTACACAATGTGGGATGCACTTCTCTGGTATTTGCAGAGCTCTCCTCTCCTCCTTTTGAAGGTTGTTCAATGTGAGTGGTTTACTGCAGTAAAAATAAGATGGTATTAGCTGAGGAGAGGTTGGATGGAGGGTGAGGAGGAGTGAGCAGTGTGTCAGAGAAGGAGAAGTAGTAGCTCCGACCTGCTGAAGTCAGCGTCAGGTGCCCAGGGCCAGGATTTCAAACCGATTGCACTTGCCCTGCAATTAAATTCTCTCTCCCCTCCCGAACTTTGTAGTCTTCAACTCTGGATCTGAAAGCTGTACTGAAAGCCCACGGCCGCACGTGCGAGATGTAGCTGGCAGGTACAGTGTGTCTCCAAATTTGGGCAAGCTGATCAAAAATCACCTTGCAAAACACAAACAAACCTCCCGGGGCGTGCCTTTGAACAACGTAGTAAAGGATAAGTAGCTTTTCGCCGTGCTTACTTTGTTTAACCTCTGTGTGCTGTTTGTTGCAGGAGTGATCCGTGAGAGTTACCTGAAGGGTCATGATCAGCTGGTGCCGGTGACCCTGTTGACCATTGCCGTTATTCTTGCTTTTGTCATGGGGGCCGTCTTTTCGGGAATCATAGTGTATTGCATCTGCGACCATCGCCGCAGAGACGTGGCTGTTGTGCAGAGGAAGGAGAAGGAGCTGACCCACTCCCGCCGCGGCTCCATGAGCAGCGTTACCAAGCTCGGTGGCCTCTTTGGGGATGCTCAGTCCAAGGAGCCAAAGCCCGAAGCCATCCTCACACCTCTGATGCACAATGGCAAGCTGGCTACCCCCGGCAGCACTGCCAAGATGCTCATCAAAGCTGACCAGCACCATCTGGACCTGGCCGCCCTGCCAACCCCTGAGTCGACCCCAACCCTGCAACAGAAGAGAAAGCCCAGCCGCGGCAGCAGGGAATGGGAGAGAAACCAGAACCTCATCAATGCCTGCACAAAAGATATCCCGCCGATGGCCTCGCCCGTGATCCCGACTGACCTGCCGCTCCGGGCTTCTCCTAGCCACATCCCCAGTGTTGTGGTCCTGCCCATAGCCCAGCAAGGCTACCAGCACGAGTACGTTGACCAGTCAAAAATGAGCGATGGGGCTCAGATGTCTGTGGAGGACCAGAATGCCACCCTCGAGTACAAAACTATCAAGGACCATCTCAGCAGCAAAAGCCCCAGCCACGGGGTTAACCTGGTGGAAAACCTCGACAGCATGCCACCAAAAGTACCCCAGCGGGAAGCTTCCCTCGGGCCGCCAAGCACCTCGCTGTCGCAGGGCGGCCTGAGCAAGCGGCTGGAGATGCACTCTTCTGCTTACAACGTGGACTACAAGAGAAGCTACCCTACAAACTCGCTCACGAGAAGTCAC
Source organism: Tauraco erythrolophus (assembly GCF_009769465.1). Lineage (NCBI taxonomy): Eukaryota > Metazoa > Chordata > Aves > Musophagiformes > Musophagidae > Tauraco > Tauraco erythrolophus. Next base: position 52,046,056 of record NC_141496.1, on the reverse strand, counting down.
CAGACATCGACCCTCAAAAGAAACAACACTAACTCCTCTAACTCGTCCCACCTCTCCCGCAATCAGAGCTTCGGCCGGGGCGACAACCCGCCGCCGGCGCCGCAGCGAGTGGACTCCATACAAGTCCATGCTGCTCAGGCACAGGCTGTGACTGTATCTCGGCAGCCGAGTCTCACCACCTACAACTCGCTGACGAGGTCGGGGCTGAAACGCACGCCCTCGCTAAAGCCAGACGTACCTCCCAAACCTTCCTTTGCTCCGCTCTCCACGTCCATGAAGCCCAACGACGCGTGTACATAATCAGAGTGGGGTGGGGCGGGGGGGAGGATGGCAATTCAGCAGAGGTTGCCCTTGAAAGCCAGTGTTCTGCAACCGTTATCACTCACTCCTCTGAGAAGATGGTTGTTGCAAGCTGAAGATGTGTTGGATTTCTGCTCTCTGGGAAAAGTGGAATATTTTTTTAAACCCGAGCCATATGACCCATGGTTGAAGGTTTGCAATTGCAGGACTCGCCCCCACAACCCGCCGGTTCTTTGCTCGAAAGACTAACCCTCCATCACAAACGTTGAGCCAAAAGCACACAGGTGAAAGATGACTGTGACATTTCACCCCCCTCCCCAGCTGCACAGGGCATTCCTGAACTGGGAAAGAGTGCTCTGAAAAGCAAAACAAACAATTACAAAAACAAACACATTTTTAAAAGTTAAAAAAAAAAAAAAAAGAATCTATTGATAAAGCTAACTCTGACTTAACAATGGCAGAAGTTTACTACGTGCAGGTACTGTGAAACGATGCCCATCAGTGTTACAGCCGTTTGGTTACAGCAGTTAAATGCCATGTTGGGCAAGCTATGTCATAGATTTCTGCTACCCTTGTCTTTTCATGAATAACACATGACTGTTAACGCAAATAACTCCTCTTATTTATTGTTCAACTTTTGTTTTTCCTAAGGAAATTACTTCTTCATATCATCCCGTGAGCAGCTCTTCAGAGAAGTACCTTGAAAGTTATACCTATTTAACGTGAAACCTATTAACTGGAGTGATTGAAACTCTTATTTTTCCAATAAATTCACTGAGTTAGATAAGTTGGAGCTGGAATTCTGAACTTTGCGCCTGGACTGCCTGATTAGCTGAAAAAAAAAGGGGATATCTATTTAAGTCTCTCAGCTAATTAGCTGGCTGGGCCTCTGACCTAAGACAGCAACAAACAAATACCACGAGTTCATAACTTCTAACGCAACTACAAGAGAGACTCTTAGAAGCTGCACGTTTGTGCACCATTACTATCAACATGGCTTTGTCAGTAGCTAATACTTTCTGTGAAGGCACCAGCTTGTGATGTGCCATCTCATTTCACCTTGCATGTAAGACGGCAAACAAAATCCTCAAACAGTGTGAACTAGTTAATATGCCGGCTGTTACCATGCATAAATTATGGTCTTATCACACGGGTTTTTCGTGGGAATATATCTGTGAATAGCCTGTTTTCTTCCACATGTAAATTTGTGCCTTACACCCTCAGTTGTGTATACTTGTGAGCTGTAGTACGTAAAACCTTTTTCTTTTTCCCCTCTGGGTAATGCAAATATTTATTGATCCTTCCTCCTCCGAGCCCCTTCGAGAACTGGAGTAAAGACAAGGAAAGAAGACCATGGTGATTATTGTCATAACCCCGTGTCCCTCAAGAAATTAGGCTAGCGCCATACCCTTCTCTTCAATTTGACTTTCTACCTGTGCCAAGTCCTCCCTTGAAACTACCCACGAGCGACGACGCTCCCGAGGCACCGTGCCGGGGGTTCTGCCTTCACCCACCTCCCCTTTTACCACACGCCAGCACGGGGATCCTTCTCACCGGGCAGCCAGGAAGTGACCAGCGCCCTTGTCCACGGGCCTGCTGTGTCCCCTGGCTGGGACGAGCGCCGGCGAGAGGGGCCAGGCCCTGCAGAAAGCCCGGCCGCGCATCCCGCATCCCGCAGCATGCAGGGCAGGTGGAGCTAGGACAGGCAGGCGGGCTCCTGCTGCAGCTACCTGCTGCTCCAGAAGGATGCTGCATATACTTCTTTGGGGAAAATAAACGTGGTTTTTGGTTTGGTTTTTTTTTTTCTTTTTCCTTCGTTTCTTTTGTGCGACTGTGCATGTAGCTAGCGTGGGAGTGTGCGCGTGCACAGGTGTGTGCGTGTGTGTGTGCGCGCGCAGGTGTGTAAGTTCCTTTCCGGTCTTTCAGTTTATGCAAAAACGTAGATGTGTTTTTAATCTGTTACAATAACTGTGTCAACATACTGTAGAAAAATGATGGGGATCGCTTCTAAGCTTTTTATATATATATATATATATATATCTCTACTGAACAGTATGTTTGAGTAAGGTGGTTGTTTCTGTTTCAATTTGTTTTTTAAAATTTTATACTTCCATTTGTTTTTCAGGGTTTTGGTTCTGTTTCTGAATGACTGAAAAGACAGATTTTAAGTCCATTAGCTTATAGATGGTATATATAAAGTCTGGATGGTCTAGACCAAAGTGTGTAACAAGGGTGCTTGCATGTTCTTTCATTTCATCACGGCTTCTTTTATGAGACAGTTTTGTTCACCCTTAGTGAACTATGCAGACTGGAGTAGATAGTTCTGTATCCAAAGCAATGTTGTTGTTTTATTAAAAACAAAGAAAACCCGTTGAAAACAGTAGGAAGCGAGGTCACTTTTTTAAAAAGAATCAACTTGCAACCTTTTTACCGAGCTCCAAACCCCTGGAACACCAAATGTGCAGGTACCGTTGGTATTACCCCACAAAGCGGTCTCCCAGAACGAAGAGACGAATAATCACGGCAACAGCTTGTGCAGCGATCTGCCTTCGCCGTATGCACCGCGCCGGTTACCGGGTTGGCCTTGAAACGCGTGTTTTGTACTCGGTGGGTCTTCTGTTTTCATCCTTTCCCATCCCCTGTTCCCTTCCACCCTCTCTTTCGAGGGGTTCATGAACCTATGTGTGCCTTTGCTTTCCACCCTTGCTATACACTGGTAGATGCAACAAATTCAGACTCTCATTTGTTGTAAAGTTGTAAAGTATTGTGATGTCACCAGTTTCCCTTCATTTCCACATCCCCCTAACATCTGATTCACAACTTAATGTATGTTGTAAAAAAAAAAAAAAAAAAAAAAAAAAAAAAAGCAAGAAAGAAAAAGAAAGAACGGAGGAGAGAAGAGGAAATAAAAGCTCTTGATTACGTATGGTAATAAAACCAGACTGTTCTACCTTATTTCTTGTGTCCTTGTTCTTTTATTTCTATGACGATTTATCCTTTTCCTTAAAAAATTGCCAACAAACGTGATGCTGATCATTTAGATCAAGTTATGCTGAGAAAGAAATTTGTTACTGTCTCTTACAGAAGATGCACTTGACTTTAGAGTAAGATGATGGTAGTTAAAAATTGAATCACACATTTGCTCTCCGTCTTCATATTCTGCATTTTCTCTTTATGAGCTTGTTCATCATCAAATATTTATGGCAGACTTGATAGTTTAAAAGATCAAGGCTGGGATTTAAGCACGTGTGGTCCACCAAAATAGATTATCATACAGATGTGACTTCATCTCCAGGCTTTACATATTAATAACGGAGGAGCCTGTGTTTTCTTTTAGCAGGCATAAATCTATTGTGCTTCACAGGCCTGATTTAAGGGGTGTTGCCAGAGACCGATTCTGCAAGAAAATGGTAGTAAACAGATAAATAACAAAAGTGTGTATAATCTCCCGTGTCTTGGGAGCCATTAAAACATACCTGCAATCTCCACATTGATTTTGTGTAAATGGGGATCACTTATGCACAGCCGTTGCACTGCAGGTAAACGTTTGGGTTTGTGAAGTTACTGGGTTTGGTGATTCTGTTTTGTGACTGGAGTTTCGTGTGACCCTGTAGAAACGAGGGATCCGATCCAGTAACTTACACTTGCTCAGGTCATACTGGGATTTCCTGCCCTGCCAAGACAGTTCCTGATCTGGACCGGGAGTCTTACCAATACGTGCCGGTCCTGCACCTTGTGCCACCGGTAGCCCTGACAGTAGCTCAGCAGAAAATGGTGAAGTACTAGTTTTCCTGGAGGGGTGGGACATGATGGATTTATAAAGAGAAGTCACAAAGCCTTGGCACACTCTCCTCCATGGAGAGTGTCAGGCCTTTCTATGGCTCCCTCTCCCCCTCTGTGCCCTGAAGGACACCAGGGCACCAAAAGCACTGGTCTCGGTGTAGCAGTGAGTGCAGGAACAGAGCGTTTTTTTTAAAGCAAATACCTTTTTTCAGTGCCTTGCCCACAGGAGCGTCTCTCTGGTTTTTACCTCTGGCTTCCTGTGATCCAGGCACGCTGGTTTGCAGATGTGCGGTGCAGATGCCTGTGACGGCTGGGACCTGGTGGGCTGCCCCAAGTGATGCTAAGGGACCCCCAGTCCGGGGTCCGGGTGCACTGTACGTTGGCACGGTGCTCTGCACTCTGCTGTGTTTGACCTGCGTGCTCCCAGAGTCACAGCAAACGGGAAAGCAAAAGTTCTCCGGGTGCTTAGAGATATGTATCGTTTTCAGTCCCACAGCTGGTCCTTTGTGAAGTTGATTTGTCCAGCTTCGTTTGAAATGCTTCATGTAAGCAGCGCCTAGGGAAGCTATTCAAAGACTAGTATAGCTCTGTTTTAACATTAATTTTAATATTCCTTCATCAACAATTGCAGGCTGCTGCCTGGAGGACAGGGCCCCAGAACGCCTCTGACAGTGGCACGGGCTGCCAGCTTTGCAAGCTCCTCCATCTGTTGCCAGGGAAAGGAAGGTCCGTTCAAACCACGGGCATGAAGGAGAGTGGCCAGGAAGGGGATGCCCTGGTGCACGAGCCGCGTGGGGTCTGTAACTGCTCTGCCTGCACGGCTGCAAACTGCTGCCCAGGGGGAGGTGTGAACCGAGCCCCTTACAGCCATCTCCCCTCACAACACCTCCCGGAGCACGCAGCCCTCCACGGGCATGCATGTCGTCTCCGACCGAGACCTGTCTCACCACGCTGCTGCACGGAAATGGCTGGGTGAGGAACTGAAGGAAACGGGAGGCATCGGACCCCACTGCACCCACAGCAGCTCCCCGCAGAGGAAACGTCCCTCTCCTGTGCACCTGCAGCTCTCCACCAAGAAGAGGCATTGCCCTCGGCGTCCGGTATGGTGGCTTTTCACTGGGGACGAGACCTCTGAGCTACCCAATGTCTGTTTGGCTCGTTAGATCCGTGTCCTGCGGGGACCACTGATGCCACACTGCAAAAATCCCTGGGGTGAAACACGGCAGAGAAGGTACCCAGGAGATAGCAGGGGTGCTTTGAGCACTTCGGTAAAGTTGGTGTCACCTTATTCATCATATTAACGGTACTCATGTTGACCTCGTTTAGCATGTCATGAGGGATGCACGGAAGTTCCTTTCCAATCAGCATTAATTTGCACACGTATTTTTTACATGAAATGGAACCTGGCAGAATGATTGGAAACAGTGTGTCTCCGTAAATAAATCCCGGTCCATCACTCTGTTCCTCCCTTCTCCCTCCGACAGGCAGAAACCTTTTCAAACTACGCAAGAGTGTCATTTCAAAGATAACTTTGCGAATCCTGCCCCATTGTAGCTTCAACAGCGGGTGATGTTTTGCACCTGAAATCTCACACAAAAAAAACCCACTTGCGATCAGGAAAAGCGTGGGCGGACTTCACTGCCAGCAGGATGGCAATACACAGGGCTGATTCTGCGTGAAAGGAGGTGCCAGAATAAAGTGCCAGAACAGTAATGCATCAGCAGTAGGAACAGCACAGTGGTCCGGCCAACAGCCAGAGTAATTTCTGAGATGCCATTCCAGATCATTCTTCTGTCACAAAATGGAACGGGCCAGGATTACCCTGTGCTCTCTCCCAGGGTTGGACATGGATTCTTGGTCCCTAAAGCTTGCTTACAAAGCTTGTTTAAAGCAATGTGGAGGACCTTGAGCGGTCGTCTTGCCTCCCTCGCTGCACTGAGACAGGATCAAGCAAACCTAACCCGTTCCTGATGGCTGGTTGTCTAACCTCTCTTTGTGAGTGTGATTTTCTCTGGGAAGAAGCCAAAGTCACCCAAGGGATCAACGTCAAGCTTTCCAGAGTGTCTAAAGAAAATAATAAGCTAAGAAAGTGGGTTGTACTGGCTTAGTTAAGGCCGGTTTTCTATTTATCCAATTAAAGTTAATTTCCCAGAAGTATGGCACCTGCTCCAACCAACAAGTGTTAGAGAAATCCGTTGTGTGTGTAATACTTACATGCTTCTTGCTGATGCCTGTGTCTGCTAATGAGTCTCTAAGTAGTCTTTTTATTGCTTTTTTCCCTTTGTTTTTAAAGAGCGGAGACACTTTTCTTTTCAGAATAAGTACTAAGACCATCATCACATGCCTTGTGCAGGAGAACGATGATGTGTGAGACTTCTTTGTATGAATAGAAACAGGTAAATAGTCATCTATCCCCTGACTTTGTAATTTAAACAGTGTAAGTCAGTAGGGAAAGGCTATAATTGGAGTCAGACTAAGTGAGGTGAAAATTGCTAGGTGGCAGTACCATCTGCATCTTGTTTTAATTAGCCAAGTTTATTATCAGAATGTAAAACTTTTTGCCGTTCAAATCCTGAGTTTGTTTCAACCATCGGTCCAAAGTGATTGCCACGTCTAGGTAAGCACAATTACTGATCAGCAAAGGAGAATTATCCTCCCCACTGATCTGGCTAACAGTTACTGTGCCTGGGAGTAGGGACAAAAATACGACTAACCAAGATCATTGTCACATCTGCTTAGTGTTTCATGACAAACTCTATTAAGGCTAACAGCACCGCTGTTAATTCAATTAGATCAGTGTTTTCCTTTGCTGGCCATGATGCATTTGGAAGGCCAGCAACTGTATGCAGAGCGTGGCTGGCAGTCCGCTGCAAGGAATAATAGCATCATAAATAATATATTAGGACGAAGACAAATCTAGCAGGCTGCAGTCAGAGCACATCAGCCGTATAGCTGAACCCTGCAATATCGCAAGGTGGGGAGGAAGAAAGTAGCTGTGACAGGAAATTATAACTGCATGACAGGGACTACAGGAGGGAACAAAACTCATTAGGTCAGCTCTTCAAGCAAAGTGCAGGGGAAGTGCAGGCCAGCCCTCCGCAGCCGTGGAGGCACTGCGTCCCCTCGCATCCGTCCTCCTCAAGGCGAAATAGCCGACATCTAGTGCGGGATTTAAAGCAAGATGATAAATAACAAAAGGTAACTGGCAAAGAGCTGGGTGGAAACTGAGCTCTTTCTCTGGCCTGCTGTCTCTGCCCTCATATTCACACCCACAGAGGGCTTCCAGGATGCCGGGTCAGGCTGCCCCCTGCGTGGCAAAGGTGCCAGCCCCGGGACCAGCTGGGAAACTGCTTCGTTTTGGGGAAGGACCTGGCACAGCCACGAGGCTCAGCCTGTGGGAGTGAAAGGCATAGGTAATTCAGGGCGGAGCGGTCCTTTGGTCCAACCCACTGGATTTGGGCTGGCAGGTGGCACCCAGCAGAACGTCGGCATGGCCATACAATAGCCAACACCAGGGAGTAAGAGCCATGCCTGCAGACATCTTCTTCCAGCCTTTTCTGTGGGCGAAGGAAAAAAAGCAAAATGTACCTTTGCCTCAGCTGTTAAGATCTTCCCGAAACAATTTCTGCCTTTTATTTTTTAGTATTACCTTGCTGTGTAGAGAAAGGCACTCCGCGTTGGAAAAGAAAAGAAAAAAAAAAAGAAGAAAACAAGAAAATTTTATTTCTCTGACGTTTAGAAATTATGACATAATATTATAATATATTATATTATTATATATTTATATAATCTAAAGTATTCAGGCTGCTGATAAAGGTATTGCCTCTGATGGTGCAGCAAACTGCAGATTGAGCTTTTTTTAATGCTGCTTAAATTGCCTGTGAAGCAACCTTTTATGAGATATGGTGGTTCAAACAATTTTGCGAAGAGCGGGAGACAAAGAGTTCCTTTTACACTAAAATGGTTTCCTAGGAAACACTGCAAAATGTAACGTGATATCTCTTCGTGGAAGTTCAAGGACTTGTGTGTGCAAGCCTGTGTTTCTCCTGACCCTCTCTTTTTTTTTTTTTTGGTGTGGTGTATGGTATCACTAGCCAATTTTACTTTTGATGGTATCACAAGAACAGAAGAAGCCTGTACCGCAGCAACCCACAATCTGAAGGATGTTTTTCTCTTTGATAATCAAATGTCTTTTATAAACAGAAAAGAAAAATTTTGATTGAAACCAAGTCTTTTCATCTGTAGCACCAGAGTTTCAGAATAAGGAGAAAAACAATGACTGGAAATTCTCAGAACCAAATTTCAAGTTTCAGACAGTCCTTCTGCCTGACTCAGTGTATTTTCTCATCTGTATGGTGTCTATACTACACAACATGAATTGGTGGAGGTAAAGCAAGAAACCAACACCCTGCAATGCTAATCAGAGATCTAGATATATGTGTTAAAGGAAAAGCGAACACATGTCCAGATCTTCCTTTTAATTAAAGCCTGATAATCTGCCCATCTGAGAGAAGCACTTTGGCTTTCCCTATGGGCAAGCAGTGTGTCTTCTTAAACGCAAAGTCTCTAACTGGGACAATTCAGCTGTTTCTCCGAACAAGAGATAACAATGAATTTACCTGGTCGCATGCCTCTTTCATTAGTTGTACTGCTCTCATAGATGGGAATAGTGATGTAGTATTAGGTACATTTCCTATGCACGTTAAAAGACTGCAGATATATTAATGTATAAAACCCTTTCGCCTAGCCCTGACTATTCTCAAGACCTCGATACACTGAAGTCCTTCGGCAGACAATACATGACGCTGTGCAATGCTGCTGCCGTGTCCTTCGTCCTCCCAGCTGCCACCTGGGCACCCTGACCCATGCAATTCTGCCCAAAACTACGGTCACTTAAAAAAGCACACTGGCCCAACTGCAGAAGCACTACAACAGTACACGCAAGGCAACACAGCCAGACCGACAGGGCCTGAGCCTCAGCATGGCCAGCAGTGAGGGCATGTTGAATTTCTCACAAGATATTTTACAAGAAGTTGCTTTGCAATAGACCATCCCTGTATATAAGATTCAAACACGGCCAGGGACAGCAACTGAATCTTAGGACTCCCTTTGCCTGGTTTCGAGAAAGGGCGAGCCAGTATTTCAGAAAGGTAGCATTTAGTTTAAGCAGAGCATCATTCACCAATGACCAGGGGAGCACCAGCTGTCCCAGGCAGCCTCAGCCAGCCAGCCTCCCCAAGGTAATGAGACTGTGTCTTTGAGAAGCACACACCTCATGTACTGATCCCTAGTGCTGCCTTTCCACCCCAATCACCAAATTTTACCACATTGTTGCAGTGGATGGTCTTTGGTGGCTCGAGCGGAGCCTGAGATAGTGGCAAGCTAGAGCATGAGTGGTGATATGTTCAGATCTGATCCTGGGGAAGGTCTCTGGAGTGTTTCTGTGCTGCAGGTAACTGACAAATGGGGGAAAAATCACAGAACATAGTCCTGAGACGTTCACTCATCTTTATAAGCACTGCAGAGCCCAAGCAGCACATGGATTCAGGGCTGATGCTTACTGTCGGTGCAGAAATGTGAACTTTGGGGAAGTACTGAATTTGGCAGGGTGACCAGGGGTGAAGGAGAGAGCAGCGTTTGGATCCGTAAGTGCACCCTGGAAGACCTGGAGTGCATTCCTGATGGAAAAAACAGGTACTGACCCAGGAAAACACTTATCTGTAAGCATGATTTCATCCACTGAGCTCCAGGTTTAAAACAATGACTGCTTTTCTGGGCAGGGGTCCTCCTGAAGAAAATAAGCTCACCACATTGAGAACAGTGCTGATCTTCCAAACCAATCCTGAGCAGTCAGCCATGCATCCTCCCTAAGAACAACTGCCCTTCAAGCCAGGAAACCTCGGGAAGTTACCTGATGGAGCTGAATGGGCGACAAGCGGTGCCATGCCAGGGAAGGTAAATTACAGACTCGGGACTTGCTTCCTCTGTCCTCTCTCATGTCCCTCGAACTCTGTGTGGACACGTCGGTCGCCCTGTGTTGTACTCACCAGCTAACCTTGGTGGAAGCACCAAGGATGGAGGAAGAGGGCTTGGCTGTTGCAGCCTGTGACACTGTGTTGTTCACCCTCTGCTGTACTAATAGAACTAAAATGCATTTAAATGATATTTCATCTTGAAGATCAGCAGGTAATTAAGCCCGCAGAGATGCACTATGGTTATACACTTTCTGTAATTTTGAACTCGTGGGTAGCCTTGGCTGCAGTTACCATGAGACGGTGGAGTCTGAGATCCTAAGGGCAGCCAAGAGGGGGAAGCTCAGCAAGCTTGAAACCCTCCATTTCAGAAGAGCTGACTTTCGCCGCTTCAGGAACCTCCTTGGTAGTGTGCCATGGGATGAAGCCCTGGAAGGACTGGGAGCCCAAGATTGCTGGTTGACTTTCAAGGATCGTCTCCTCCAAGTTCAAAGGCATTGCATCCCTACAAGGAAGAAATCAGGCAAAAACACCAGGAGACCTATGTGGATAAACAAAGAACTCCTGGCTAAAATCAAATACAAAAGGGGAACACACAAAGCATGGAAGCAGGGACTGGTCACCTGGGATGAGTACAAGGAAGTTGCTCATGTACTCAGAGACCAGGTTAGAAAAGCTAAGGCCCTGACAGAGTCAAATCTGGCCAGCGATATTAGAAATAACAAAAAAGGATTTTATAGGTATGTGAGAGAAAAAAGAAAAACGAGAGAGAATGTGGGGCCCCTCCGGAAAGATATGGGTGACCTGGTTGCTGAGGACATAGAGAAGGCTGAAATTTTCAACAACTTTTTTGCCTCGGTCTTCACTGCCAACCACTCGAAACACACCACACAAATCACAGAGGATATTGGCTGGGTCTGGGAGAATGAAGAACCACCCATGGTAAGAGTAGATCGGGAACACCTGGAGAACCTGAAGGTGCACAAGTCCATGGGACCTGATGAGATACATCCACGGGTCCTGAAGGAACTGGTGGCTGAAGTTGCTAGGCCACTAGCCATCATATCTGAGAGGTCCTGGCAGTCTGGTGAGGTTCCTACAGATTGGAAAAGGGCAAATGTAACCCCCATCTTTAAAAAAGGGACCAAGGACAACCCGGGAAACTACAGACCAGTCAGCTTTACCTCTGTGCCAGGTAAAATCATGAAACAGATTCTCCTGGTAGCTGTACTAAGGCACATAAAAAATAACCAAGTGGTTGATGACAGCCAACATGGCTTCACTAGGGGCAAGTCATGCCTGACTAATTTAGTGGCCTTCTACGACAAAGCTACAGCGCTGGTTGACGTGGTGTCATGGTTTGATGTGGGGGTTCTGGTGGCAGGAGAGGGGCTTTGCTCCCTGTGACCTCCCTGGTTTTGGAACCAGGTCAGACCTGGTTCTGGCCACCAGATCAGACTGCCTTCCCCCTCGGGGTTGAGCCAATCAGCGCCTCTGCAAATTGCCCTATTTAAGTCGGGACAAAGGAACCGGAAAAGGTGCTTTGCCCAGGAGTGAGGAGAGAAGGGAGGAGGGCACTGCCCCTGATCCCTGGCTCCCGGCCGGGCAGCTGCCTGCGTTGGGCTGGCGCCACCCACTGAGGATGGTGGCGGCAGAGCCGGCTGGGGAAGTCGGGGAGCACCCCACTCCCGGGGTGCCCACTGGGCTGAGTTCACCCGGAGAGGACTGAGATCTGAGAGAAACAGCCACATCGACACCAGGTCAGTGAGGATGGAGCGGGAGGAGGTGTGCCAGAGCTGAGTTTCCCCTGCAGCTGGTGGCGAGACAGCAGGCGGCCCCCCTGCAACAAGGACAGCCTTGGTGGAGTAGAGACCCACTCTCAGCCCGTGGAGAGGAGATGCCTGAGCCTGAGGATGGTCGTGTTGGGATGCACGACAAGGTAGAGGGGCATCTGGAGTCTGCGTGACGACCCACGCCGGAGCGAGTGGCTACAACTCCCTAAGTATCTGAGACTGTGGTAAAGCCCGCACTGGGTCAATCTGTGGGGAAGGATTGTTTCCTGTGGGCTGGACTCACACCGGAGAAGTTTGTGGATTTTTCCTCGTGAGTAGGGGATCCACTGGAGCAGGGAAAAGGGTGTAAGGACTCCTCCTCCTTTAAGAAAGAAGCAGCAGTAACAGCACGGAATGAACTGACCTGCACTCCCCCAGTCCCTGCCCCCTGCGCCGCTGGGGGGAGGAGGTAGAGCTGGGAGGAAAAGGAAAGGGGGGTTGAGAAGGAATGTGTCGGTTTTTAAGATCTGGCTTTGTTTCTTTTTATCCTCTCAAGTAACCGGTTTTGTTTCCCTTTGTCCTTTTAAGTAACCGTCAATAAATTGTTTTGGTTTTAAGAAAGCCAAGTCTGTTTTGCCCGGGACCACGGTTGGTGGATGCTCCCTCTGTTCTTGTCTCAACCCTCGGTCCCTTTATTATATTTTTCTTCTCTCCACTTTACTGGAGAAGACTGTGTGAGTTTTAGTTGCTGGATCAGCCTAAAACGACGGCACATGGGTAAAGCAACAGATGTGGTTTTCCTGGACTTGTGCAAGGCATTTGACACTGTCCCACATGACACCTTTGTCTCTAAAATGGAGAGACACGGATTTGACAGATGGACCACTCGGTGGATAAAGAACTGGCTGGATGGTCGCACTCAAAGAGTTGTGGTCAATGGCGCGATGTCTACATGGAGACCAGTGTCAAGCGGTGTCCCTCAGGGGTCTGTTCTGGGTCCAGTGCCTTTCAACATCTTTGTCAGCGACATGGATGACGGCATTGAGTGCACCCTCAGTAAGTTTGCCGATGACACCAAGCTGTGTGGTGCCATGGACTCACTTGAGGGAAGAGATGCCATACAGAGGGACCTTGATAGGCTTGAGAATTGGGCCAGCGCAAACTGCATGAGCTTCAACAAGTCAAAATGCAAGGTCCTTCACCTGGGTCGGGCCAATCTGAGGCACAAATACAAACTGGGCACAGAGTGGGTTGAGAGTAGCCCTGAAGAGAAGGATTTGGGAGCGTTTATAGATGAGAAGCTCAACATGAGCCGGCAGTGCGCTCATGCGGCACAGAAGACCAACCGCATCCTGGGATGTATCAAGAGAAGCGTGGTCAGCAGTTCAAGAGAGGTGATTCTTCCCCTCTACTCTGCTCTTGTGAGACACCACCTCGAATACTGCGTCCAGTTCTGGTGTCCCCACCATAAGAGAGACATAGATTTCTTGGAACGTGTTCAGAGGAGGGCCACAAAGATGATCCAGGGGCTGGAGCACCTCTGCTATGAGGACAGGTTGCGGGAGCTGGGATTGTTCAGGCTTGAAAAGAGAAGACTTCGGGGGGACCTAATAGCTGCCTTCCAATACCTGAAGGGAACTTACAGGAAGACTGGGGAGGGACTTTTTACAAGAGTGTCCACTGATAGGACAAGGGGAAATGGGTTTAAGTTGAAGGAGAACAGATTTAGATTAGATTTTAGGAAGAAATTCTTCAGTACGAGGGTTGTAAGACTTTGTAATAAATTGCCCAGAGAAGTTGTGGATGTCCCCTCCCTGGAGGTGTTCAAGGCCAGGTTGGACAGAGCCTTGAGTAGCCTGATCTAGTTGAGAGGAGTCCCTGCCCATGACAGGGAGGTTGGATTAGATGATCTCTGAGGTCCCTTCCAGCCTATGCCATTCTATGATTCTATGAAATACATCCCTCTTCGCCACTGTCTGAAACTGCTTATTCTGGGTGCCCAGTTTCTGAAAATATGAACAATTCACGTCCACATTCAAACAGCTCTCCTTCGGGGTAACTTGTACATCTACATATCGCTAACTGTAGTACATCTGCGTTTAGAGATTAAAAACCCTATACAGACAACCACATTTACCGATGTAATTCACACGAAGTATCAATCAATGCAGTGAAACCTGACTTTCAGGCAGGGGCTGTCTGAGATGAAGAGTCACAAGTTAGTCAGCCTGTGTACCGGGACCTTGGCTCTGTCTCCCAGTGCAACCAGCTCACCACACAGTTTATTTAGACTGTCCAGAACTCAGTCTCACCCATAGCCACAGATGATATGAGATCTTCTCTGATGTTCAAACACAGAATATGAAATGCATTAGGCTGACTAGAAGAAAACTAAATAGTTTCCAGAGTGATTGCTTTTAAGTGGACCTGCCATTTTGTATAACAAATGCAACTCAGTAGGTTTTTTGTTCGTCCTAATTTTTCAATGAAAGTAAGGAAAACAAGTCTACCTGAAGATTGAATTACCAGCTGCTACAATGCTGAGAAGGACTTAGAATTGGCCTAAAAGCAGTAAAAAACAATGTATCATCTGTGAATTCTGTGACCACATCACATAAGAGAAAGGACAGACTGCCCGTGGATCTAGATAAAGATGTATGTGGCCCTTCCCCAGTGCCTTAAAAACGGAAATGAAAAGCTGCCCCATCAGCACGGATCACCCAGGCAGTGCTCCAGCGTGACGCCTGCACTGACTTCTGTGCATTGCCAGTGCTGCAGTTGTGACGGACAGGATTCAGCATACCCATGGGACCTTCATCCCACGGGACAGGGAAGGGCTGAGAGTCACAGGTGCTGCCGTGGCTGGCACTGCAAAGCAGGGGTGCTGCATGCGGCAGGGACAGGGATCACTGCGGGTGCGAGGAACAGCTGCCAGTGAGGATGCTCGCAGTCCTCTGCAGTGGTTGCACAAAAGCAGCTCATGCTCCCTTCCAGCCTAGAAGTTTGTGGGCATCCACAGGTGCTTTCAACCTGATTTGGAGAATACAGGGAACTGTCGTGTAGTTCAAGAGGGGTTTGAATCAGGCCATTCCTTTTTAAATCCTTCTTTTCTCTCCTTTCCCCCTTATCTCGCTACCTGCCCAACAGGGACTACTTTGGTGCAGAATAGGCTGGATGACCCATTTTATGAGCAGGCAAAGTGAGGACCGAAGCCGGTTTGTCTCAGGCTACGTGCAAACCAGCAGCAGGGACAAGGGGCAGTCACAAGGTCTCGGGTCGCTCTCATCTACCTTATCGTCTGAATTGTCTGGTTCAACTGGCAGCTTTGGGAAAAGGCACAGCTCCAGAGCCTGCCGAGTCAGGTGGCAGAAACAGAGAAAAAAGGGAAGGGGATTTGAAAGGAAAAGAATCTTCTTTTGTCAAGAATTTCCAAGTAGGGCAGGCACACAGGAACTCCTGTTTCAAGCAAAAGGAGCCATGAACAAAATATATACTTTCTCACAGAGTGGAAGAAGAATAAAAAGCAAAGGTGCTGGTGTGAGAGCAGGGAAGGAAAGTGGCCTGTTGCCCCAGGGGGTGAGGGCAGCGGGTTGCTCAGGGATGGGGGGGTCTCCACAAAGTACTTCACTGTGCTTCCACCCACAGGTGACAGGCTGAGCACCAGCTGATCCACCAGCTCCCACCGTGCGCCCGCAGCTCCTGCCCTCAGCGCTGCCCTGATGCCCATAGCACTGCCAGCTTCCAAGGGACAGGAGGGCAAAGAGGATGCCTCCAGCAGACTGGGGTTTCTGCTATCAGAAGCCATTCTGCAGAAATTAGATAGAATCATAGAATCATAGAATCGTTAGGGCTGGAAGGGACCTTCAAAGGTCGTCTAGTCCAACCCCCCTGCAAGGAACAGGGATATCTCCAACTAGATCAGGTTGCTCAGGGCCTCGTCCAACCTGGCCTTGAACGTCTCCAGGGATGGAGCATCCACCACCTCTCTGGGCAACCTGTTCCAGTGTTCTACAACTCTCATGGTAAAAAATTTTTTCCTAATATCCAATCTGAATCTACCTCCCTCTATTTTAAAACCATTACCCCTTGTCCTATCACAACTGGCCCTCCTGAATAGCCTCTACCCATCTTTCCTGTAGGCCCCCTTGAGGTACTGGAAGACCGCTATAAGGTCACCCCGGAGCCTCCTCTTCTCCAGGCTGAACAGCCCCAACTCTTTCAGCCTGTCCTCATAGGAAAGGTGCTCCAGCCCTCTTATCATCTTCGTGACCCTCCTCTGGACCCTCTCCAACTGGTCCATGTCCTTCTTATGTTGGGGGCTCCAGAACTGAACGCAGTACTCCAGGTGAGGTCTCACGAGGGCAGAGTAGAGGGGAAGAATCACCTCCCTCGACCTGCTGGCCACGCTCCTCTTGATGCAGCCCAGGACGCGGTTGGCCTTCTGGGCCGCAAGAGCACATTGCCGGCTCATATTGAGCTTCTCGTCCACCAGTACTCCCAAGTCCTTCTCCTCAGGGCTGCTCTCGATCCATTCTCCGCCCAGTCTGTATTTGTGCCTGGGATTGCCACGACCCAGATGTAGGACCTTGCATTTGGCCTGGTTGAACTTCATGAGGTTGGTACGGGCCCACCTCTCCAGCCTGTCGAGGTCCCTCTGGATGGCATCCCTCCCTTCCAGCGTGTCGACAGCACCACATAGCTTGGTGTCATCGGTGAACTTGCTGAGGGTGCACTCCATGCCACTGTCCACGTCACCGACAAAGATGTTGAAGAGGGCCGGGCCCAACACGGACCCCTGAGGGACGCCACTCGTGACCGGTCTCCACTTGGACATTGAGCCGTTGACCACTACTCTCTGAGTGCGGCCATTGAGCCAATTCCTTATCCACCGAGTGGTCCATCCATCAAACCCATGCCTCTCTAGTTTAGAGAGAAGAATGTCGTGCGGGACAGTGTCAAAAGCTTTGCACAAGTCCAGGTAGATGATATCCATTGGTCGACCCTTGTCCACCGATGCTGTCAACCCATCATAAAAGGCCACCAAGTTGGTCAGGCACGATCTGCCTTTGGTGAAGCCATGTTGGCTGTCACCCACCACCTCCTTGCTCTCCATGTGCCTTAGCATGGTTCCCAGGAGAATCTGCTCCATGACCTTGCCAGGCACAGAGGTGAGGCTGACCGGCCTGTAGTTGCCCGGGTCCTCCTTGAAGATCATGACACTTCAACTTTACTGATACATATATTAAAAAAATTTATAGTCATAAATATTTATATCATTTACATACATTATATATAAGACATATTGTAATATATTACATCTATATTACATATATTGTATATATATCAAAAATCAAAACTCAGCTTGGTAGCATACAACAAACTAACTGCAGATACTCCCTTCTTGGTACAGCAACTTGTTCTCGGCAGAGGTAATTTGCGAAGTTTATTTTTCAAGAGCTGACAATAACCAATCCTTTCTCCCTCCTCTCTCCGTCCCTTCAAAAGTGAGGCTTGACAGCTGCAGATCTGCTGAAAGGTAAACCTTTGCACCTTTTTTAGCTCCTCATGGCTTCACCAGGAAAGCAAAGGGCTGCTCGTGGGGGCTGCAGCCCCAGTGCTGCAGTGTGGGGGTGGCAGGTGCAAGGAGGGGGCTCTCTCCCCAGGGAGCAACATTGCCCATGGGGTGAGGCACAGCGAGGTGCCCAGGGGTCTTGGAGACCTCACCTCTCTCTCAAAAATTAAGTGTGAAGGTCAAGGTCATGGTCAGGGGAGGAAGCGATGCTACGGCGGGGAGGGGGGAGAGCAGTAGCAGGCTCTTCCAAGAGGAGGGTAGGAGTAGATGGGGCTGAAAAACCTGCCAGCTTCCAACAAAAGAAATAACCTTATGAGTCTAGAATTTAAGTCATTTAAGAGAGATGGTGTGGTCTTACTCATGCAGCTAATTAAAGGTTGCCTCACATAAAGGGAAGAAAAAAAAAGTATAACATTTACAGCAATAAAAATGATGAGTGATTTGTTTCCAAATTGCGCCTAAGACAAAAAACCCACAGAGCCAGCAAAGTTTTTTCCCTTTCTCCTCCAGGGTATGAAGACTGCAGGCAGCCAGCTGCCTCCTACCCAGGGGGCTGGCGCTAGCCAGGAGCAATTAAACACTAGATTATAATTGGGCTTTGGTGAGCTACCTTTCTAATCAGTCATCAGCTGTACCACTGCTGTCAAAGTAGCTTGGATGGTGTTCACTTTGCCTTTCTCTCTGTTTATTTGTGGAGCATTCGTATGGTTTATTTCTATTTTAAGTGGAAGCTAGTACCAGAACGGAAGGGCTACCTACCACACACAGCCATTTCAGCTGCTGTCCCTTTCCCAGAGCTGTTCTGTGCTCCCGGCTAGAGATGGCCGGCAAGGTCCCGCAGATGTAGTGCCAGCCGGCTGTCTGCACGACCAGCACAACGCACACGGCAATGCCTTTCTTCTCCTGCTCCCCTTTGCCATCATGTGCGGCCCTAAGTCTTGTGCCTCGGCGCCAGGGCAGAGGGGGAGGCTGCCTGCCATCCGCGACCAGCCGCTCTGCCAAGGAGGCCTGGAACATCTTCAGTCACAGCAACTTGGAGCTGGACCACATCCTTTTCCTTCTTCCTCTTGTCTCAGGATGTTTTCAATCCCGCTGCGACCCCAGCTGTGCCAGAGAGCAAGCACTGGAGAGCTGTAACACCCCCACATGGGCTGGGCAAGGTCTGCTGGGCAGTGGCGTAGGGTGGCAGAGATAAGCCCAGGACCCCCAACCACATCATGAAGTCATCATTTTTTAACATATATTTATGCGTGTTACAGAATCCAGATGAATTGGCAGAAGAGCTGAGGCCAGCAGGCACCTCCGGAGGCTGTCTCATTGACCCCCCCGCTCAAGCAGTGTCAGCTAGAGCAGGCTGACCAGGACCATGTCCACATGGGTTTTGAGTATCTCCACAGAGGGAAACAGCACAGACTCTCTCTGCAACCTGTTCCAGTGTTAGATCACCTCCACAGTAAAAAAAAGTTTTTTCTTTTGTTTAGACAGGATTTCCTGTATCTCAGTGTGTGCCCGTTGCCACTTGCCCTGTCACTGCATAGCACTGAGAAAAGCCTGGCTCCCTCCCATCAGGTATTTGTATATTTATATGTATTTTTTAATATCCTTTGTTTAATAGAAAAATAAAAGAGGGCTTCTGTAACTGAAGCAAGAACTAAGCCAAATAACACGTAAAGGAAGAGAGGCAAACTGCCAGGAAAGCAAAAGTGGAATGCAAAGCTACATGGTAAAACACACAGTTAGCGTGTCTGTCTGTACATGAGAGCATCGAGAAGATTCGTTGTCAGATGCTAACAAAATTCCTCAGATCAGATGTTTACATATCTCCTAAAGTGTGTGTTTCAGTCAAAGCAAAAAGGATTTTCACTAGGCTCACACCACCCTAAACCCTTACCACATTTCAAAAGCTTGTTCTATTGCAAAGCACGTCAGAAACTTCATAATGGGAGGGCATTAGAGGCTTTCAGACAGGGCAGAGGGAAGCTGCCTCGCCCTGGCTGCGCAAACCGTTGCTCTTGGCACTTCAGAAACAACACGGATTTGAAACACTCACCCAGCCGAGACCCCTGCCTTCCTGCTGGGCAAAGCCCATTCATACTATAAGCAGCAGGAAACAGCTTCTTGCAGCGGAAAATATTGGACAGCCCTAAGTACGAGTGCGCATTCACCCACATCCTACCGTGTCCATTACTGCAGGTAATGTTACTGCAATTAAAAACCATACATTTTCCAAGAAACCGCAGTTAACCCGTCTGTTTAGAACAGCCTATCAGAATAACATCTCGGAAGGCACTATGTGGTAAGCACTGGTGAATAACAACGTTTTTAATAGTAAGTACTGCATGTAACATGAAGACCTTTGTGCATTAAGGAATTTTCCTTCTCAATAGTTCCATTTAATTTCTGCATTTTCATTTAATTCGATGTGCAGTAGAAATACGCACATGCCAGAGTCAGGTAGTTTTATTATCCTCTTCTTAGGGTAAAGGATTACAGTAAAACAGTCCCAAAATCTCACTGAAGTCTATTTGGATCTCTTCAGACCTTTTCTGAGCCCACCTCCGTAGCTACAGCCACCACATTGCCACCTGATAAACTGCTGTTACACTTCATGTATCAGCTAAAGGACATTTCTATAGGATGGAGCAGCACCAAGGGAATGAGACCAGTTGCACTGGGTAGTGCACGCTGCTGGGTGGTACCACGCACTGAGCCTCAGCCTTCCTCCTGCGGTGTTGCCTTATGCCTTATTAAAGCCTAAACTCCTGTCTGTAAGCTGAAAAACCTGCTGGAAATTCTGGCTTCCAAAGCTCAAGCACTTGCCCATGTGTACTTTAGATGATGGAGGGAGATATGACCTTTATTACAATTTAATCTTTAAAACAATGCAAAACTCCAGGGGAGCCTGAGGTTACAGAGGCTCTTATGCTCACTGCCATCCATCACCTGTTTTGCATTTGGGGGAAGAAGACTTTACCGACAATATCTTATTTATTGGTAACATACAAAAGAAAATATTTGCAGATGGGCCTGATCACAGAGACAGGGGCTTCACAGTGCTGCTTTATACAGAGGTAAAACCCTTTCTGCTGGCAGGCTAACAAGCAGGAGGGCAAACATCCACCATGTGTAGGAGGCCTTACAAGCACTGTGGATAATAAATGCCAGTCAAGCAGGTATTTTTGGTAGAATATGAAATAATTCTTCTGCCTAAAGCTATGAATCTCCTGAAAAAGTTTATAAGAAAGAGATTAAAACAAAGATTTCTGCTTTCATGTCCTACTTTCTTACAGAGTCCCTTTATTGGTTATAGATAAAACAATTCATCTTGCTAGGAATGCATTTTCTTTCTGTTTATGGACATGCAAAATGGCTTTATTATAATAAGACATTATTATGTTTGTATCATTTATTGACATCTCTGAAGTCTTTTAAGAACCATGGATGAAAGGTGCTATACAAGTGCCAAGTACATCATAAATTATTAAATATTTCTTCAAAATCTGCTAACTCGGTCTTCGTTTCATCTACTGATACCAGATTTCAGAGCAAGATACACAAAAGACCTTTATGAAAGTTTCCCCTCCTCGCCGTCGTGCCTGTGCTGTACGGGACGAGGCAGAATAAGAATATCTCAGAATATACGCTTTTTTCCGCAAGGCGGAAAAGTGGAGACGCTTCCCAAGGAATTTGAGGCCACCCGGTACCCAACAAACTTTACAGGCCTCTCAATTGTGTAAAATTCAAAAAAAAAAAAATCCAGGAAAGAAGAAAGAAAGAAATGTATAAGTTGATTATTTGCAGTTACACCATTTAGGTTTGTGTCTTTCAGAGGGTGCCCTCAAGGGAGCGACCCCGAGGGCAGCAAGGTTAAAAGTAAGCAGCAGCCGTGTACAGTCCTGCCACGCCACTGCAAACATCCCTGCCTGGGTAAAGCAAATTATGCAGCTGCTGCTGGGCATTTAAAACGTATATGAACAAGCTGTCAGTCCAAGATCTAAAACTTATTCAGTTATTCAAACTAATTCAATTCCATCACCCAGCTCTGACACCCCCGGCACTTGCTGCAGACCATTTTAATGGGAAGTGATATGTAAGTGCAAACACCTGGGAAGCAGGCAGCGGGGGGATTTTTCTGATACAACAGTCATCACCGTGGTTGTTAACAGCGCTGGCGTTTATGTAATCCTAATTACGCTGGAGCTTTAGGCGGGTGACGAAGGTTCACACTCCCCCTCCTGCACTGTTCTCACACCGTCCGCAGGCTCCTGCACTCGCTGTGCATCACCCCCCCACTGCCCCTGTGCATCCTCACACCACCCCCGTGCATCCCCCTGCTGCCCCGTGTCCCCGCACCCCCCCCACCCCGGTACATCCCCCCTACGTCCTGTGCAGCCTCCGCCAAACGGCGTAGCCAGCTGTGCTGCCTTGCTTGCCCTGTCCACAGGCACGGGTGACACATTGCATGTCTTGAATGTCCCTGGTAGGGTTCACATCGTTATCGTTCTAGCCTTCAGCATCTCCTAGATGCCAAAGAGGTGGCAAACAGTAGCCTGAAAGAAAAACAATTGTTTGAGAGAAAATGTGAGCAGCAGTGAAATTTCCCAGCTGTTAGTTAGCCTTCAGTTAGCCACAGCACAGACTATTGTGACTGTCAGCAGACCTGATATGGCCACTCACCGTATTTACATTCAGATATCTTTATGGGAACAATAAAAGCATGGAAGGAGGTCTTGCCTTGAGACTGATCCTGAGTTATGCTAAAGCTCCTATCTGCAGATGTTGTCCTCCAGGATTTTCAAACACCAGTGGAGTCTAGACATGGACGTTTCAGTTCCAAAACAATATTGCATTAATCGTGCATGCAGATAAACTACAAGCTGGCTCTCTGGTAGGTCCTACAGTATGATTACTAATGGGGTTAGGGCCAACATTGTTTAATTTGTTTTTAATCAATATTCCAAAAGATGGTATAGAAATCCGCGACAGCAGTGCCTGCAGATGCTGCACTGGTTACCCAGCGCTGAGCAGCAAGCAGGACGGTGTGGCTGCTCACTGAGCTGAGCTGAACGCCACATTTCAATGATTTTTGGGTATGTGGGAAACTGCCATCCCCATGAGACGATTCAGGTGGGATGCAAGGAAAGCTTGGCTCCCATGTGCCATATGGGCTCAGTGTACATCCCACTTAGAAGGGACATAGTGGGCACTGTGTGTCTGTAGGGAAACACAGTGGGGATCATAGTCAGTGCATGTGGGAGAGGGAGCGAGGCGACTTTTGGCCTTGCCGAAGGACACGGTCCAGCTGCCCAGGATGTCACAGCAGCGTCTCAATGTCTCTGTGTCATGCAAAGCCTGGGCTGTGTGTTGTCTGGCTGCTGGGATGTGGCCTTTGGGGTGTGAGATGGCTCAGCCCGGCTAAAACCTCCAACTGCACAGTGGGCAGGGGGGTCACCAGGCAGTTTAATAGCCAGGGATTTACCAAGGGCCGGGCTGAGGTTACTTAATGCTCATTACTTCAACTCTGCAGAGCTCTGCTGAGATGCTGTTGCTTGTATCAAAGCTGCACCCACCAGGGTCAGAAATCCAACAAGGTCGAAGGCAAATCAGAGATGAAGGGACTTAGTTCAGGTTTTACATCCTGTTAACGGCCAAGCCAAGAGCAGAATCTGCTTCCCCTGCCCCCAGCCTTGCATCCAGGCTGAGCCTTTGACCTTGCTGCTGAAGCAGTGGCACTGGAACAGAAAACCAGCTTTTAATGAAGTCAGTGTGAACAAGTGGGTTTCTTAAATACAATAGTAGTTTTCAGCAACTCGTAAAACAGCTCTTCATTTGCTAGTCAAGGTTACCTTTGCCATTAAGAGAGCTGTTGTTGATGTTTTCTGCATTTTTTTAATAGGGAAAGCTTTGATTTTCCATCTTCTGCATCCACGGAGGCCTACTGTATCAGCTAATTTAAAATAAGGAAGAGACCCAGCTCATTTAAAATAAGGGAGAGACCCAGCCTTCTGCCTTGGGCAGGAGGGGCTCCTCCAAAAACAGAAAGCAGCAGCTCCAGTCCCCAGTCGCAGCAGCAGTGCCTGCTGAAGGGCACCAGGGCTTTTCAGACCCAAGGGAGGTATGTGTTTCATCTTCCCCCTTCACAAAACATGCAGCTGAAAAAGAAAAGAGGAAAAAAAGGGGGGGGGGGGGGAAGAAAATAACCCAGCATCCTTCAGAAGAAATTTTTGAAAGCATTGATGTACAGGTTAACCCTCGATTTTGTTTCATCACACGAACGTAAGACAATAAATTGCACAGCTATGTAAACATCAGTGTCCCCTGCTTTCACCACGTCGGCTTTCCTCCACAGGTAGCAATGCCGAGGGGATCCCAGGGTGGGACAGCTGCATCCTTCTGAGGCACCAAACGTTTTGTGGGGTGGACATCCATGGTACATGTCAGAGCAGCAGGCAAAAGCGCTCTTCACTTTGTTTTCTATCAGGCAGGAGTACAAACAGGGATGATGGTTGAAAGACCAGATACTGCAGATTTCTCAACAGGAACTTTCCTGATGAAAAATTACTTTCTTTTGGCATTTGTTGTGCACTTCAAATGAACCGGTTATGGGAACAGAAAAAAATGTTCCTGCTTGTTTTCAAATCAACAGTATTTTCACTTACAATTAACATCTTGTAGCTGTGCAAAAAAAAAGCAATAAACATGACTGTGGGGCTTGTTCACTTCACCTTTCAGAGGTAAAACCTATACATATCTAAAATATTCTCAGACTCCTTTGCCGGACTTACTGAAAAATTCACTTCAAATGTTGATGTAATTATAATTTTCTCACATTAAAGGGCTTTATTTGCTTAAGTCTTTTCTAATGATTGTATTGCATGTAATAAAAAGAGTAAGTATAATTAATTCATTATCTTATTACTATTTAACATGCAAATTGCAGTAGAGCATGAAAGACCTTCTAATGCAAACATCAGCCCTTCTGAAACACGTACAAATTGTACAACTGGTGTGTGATTCCCAGCACGGGGACACCAGGGACCACCAGAGTAAGGACAGGAGGATGGGTCTCAGCAGCCTTCCAGCTGCTTCCTTTCTTCTTTCCACACCCTTGCACACTGGGGACAAGTACCTATGGCCTGAAAACCCCATGGACAGACAAGCAAGAGAAGTGTCCCCTTTATCCCCCAGCCAGCCTGCATCAACGGCCTTGGGTTTAGATAGTGCTTGACAGAGCGCTGAGCGCCAAACTAAGCAGGGTAGGACCAATTTGGAAACAATAATCCCTCTTACTCAGTATGTATATAGGTGAGGAGATAAATCCAAGGTTTGGGTTTCAGGTCACTTTGGGGAAGAGAGGGAAAATGCAGGCTGTAATCACATCTGGCTTTTCCTCCTCTCTCAGTAAATGAGGGGTATGGCTAGGAATAGCTGGTAACAGCCGAATTTCACCTAAAATAGCAGCAGGTCACACTCACACGACGTTTTTCAAGAGGGCAAGGTCTGGTGCTAGCTGTAAACGGGGAGAGCAGCATGTGGGAAGCAACTCAATTGACAGGCAAGGACCTGAGAGGTCACGTAATAGGGTTCAAAGTCTGTTTAACCATGCAAAGCCGAGATGGGAAAGTGCCTATTAAAGCATCAGCTAGGTGAGGCACAGCTTTCCGCGTCACATCGCACTGTCTGGGCTAAATCGCTGGAAAAGTGAGCCCTCTGCGCAGAGCCCATGCCGTTAATGGGTCTTATCCCCACACTGCACCCCCCCATCACACGCATGGGCAGCCACGCACAGGCTGGCAGCCCCCCTGCCGCCCTGCTTCGCATCCCCCCTTCCCTACGTCCCATCAGGAGGCGGGGGACAGCAAGGGCAGGCACAGGCAGCTGCCGCCAGGCTCCTGATAGGAAAACCTGGGGATTTATGTGGTTGGTATAAGCAGATCTCTGGCCCCTGGGGGGACGGAATGCATTTTGCTGGGTGCGTTTTGCCACCTGCCCTCTCCTTTCAGGCTGCACTGGAGGGAAACTCTTTGGGCGGCTGCTGGCTGTGAGCACTGGGTAGATGGCAGAAGTTGGGGGCTGCAAAGACCATGGGGACCACCTGCCAAGCAGCCGGGGTCATGAGAAGACTCGTCATCTGTCTTTCAGGGTGTCCCAGCATAAGGAGAAAAACAAAGCAGAAGATGGGCGGGAGGAAGATGTTTGAATGCGTACAGTGGCGATGCTTAAAGCCCCGTGATGTTGGTAGTGGCTTGCCCAGAGTGCAGGGACACAGTCGTCCCCTGCCCTTGGGGACCTAAGGGTGGTGGGGATGGGGCACAGGGCAAGGGGAAACTCCTTGCCTGGGTCCCAACAGCCCATCTCACCAGGCCTCCTGGCTAGGAGGCTACAAGACATTTTTCATCCACTAGGACGGATTATTTAAAGGATAAAATACCTGAGGGACTCCAGGCTTGGGAGGACAGAAAGCATTCGTCTAAGCTTATTTCAGGGAAAATAATACATTTCCATCCAGTCAGATGTGAAAGCAGGCAGCTTTTAACCTATGAAAGCACACAAACAAACCACGCAACAGGAGCAGTTCAAAGACATCTCATTTGCTTAGAAGCAGAAACCACGTTCATTCAAAGACATGAACGTAAAAATCTAGGGGATGGAGAGCTCTATAAAGGGACATTTTAAACAATGTTTAACCTAGTCCTGAAATACTTCAGCCAACATTCAGATAAAAGTTGAAGAGAAGGAAGAAAAAAATACTAATTCCTTTGAAAACTTCCACAAAACAACCCTTCTTTTATTCCTAGTGTGTTACACTTCACAACTATCTTGAATTAGCTCTTTGTTAAATCAACTGAGTCTTTCCTGTTAGACCAAAATTATGGGTCAGATAAGAATTATCCACTCCTTTGTTTTACAAAACAGACTATTTGCCAAATGCTGTTGTGTTCAGCAGTCTTAATTTTGTTTCATTATATTATTTAATTTTGGCTGCTAAACTCAGTCCAAACTAACCTCAGGTAACCTAGATTTAAAAAAAAAAAGAAAAAGAAAATAGTTATTATTTGAATTGTAGAAATTCATTCATCGGTCTTCTGCAGTTCAATATATGCTTCAGGGCTTGTGTGCATGATTTATGTGCATGTATACACACTCCCAACATTGGCTCGAGTGTTCCCCCATCTTTCCAACTTGAGCTGCTGCATTCACATCGCCTGCTAAACTGTTAGAGACCAGAGCAAAGAGACCAGAGCGAGTGACGTTTTTCTGGGGATCACTCCCAGCAATAAGACTGCGCCTTGGGAAAGGGAGACGATGAGCAGGAGAAGGTTTTCTGCCCGAAATTTCATCTCTTATTCAAGGAATCTCTTTTATAACCTGCTCTCCTCTGAAATCTCTTAAGC
This sequence comes from Tauraco erythrolophus, assembly GCF_009769465.1. Classification (NCBI taxonomy): domain Eukaryota; kingdom Metazoa; phylum Chordata; class Aves; order Musophagiformes; family Musophagidae; genus Tauraco; species Tauraco erythrolophus. The sequence continues at coordinate 52,019,262 of NC_141496.1, read as the reverse complement.
TGCTTCTGGTCCTGCACAACCCCAGGATGTACAGTGTTGTGGTACGACTGCTTGCAGCCTGACTAGAGCCCAGGACACCAGGTGGTTTTGATCCTCTGTAGCCTAAAGTAGAAACTCTAGTAAACTGGCGAAGTCCTTCTGGAGTGTGAGGTCCTTTATGAAGATTAAAGAATACATTTACATGCCCCATTGACTCCCCATCTCTTTTCAAATCTCATCTGAAAACATGTATTTTCTCCTTCACCTGTACCTTTTAATTTCTCACTCCCTCAAATATTATTTATTGTTCCACTTTACAACTGCATTATTTAACTATACAGAAACCTGTAACTATAGTTTGTACAGAACATTATACATAAAATAAACCAGTATTATATATATTGCCCTAGGGCACTGTATTAAAGATGAGCACTTAAAATACAGCTTCAAATGTACTACACAGCCAACTGACTTGTGATGTTCTTAGTCTTTGCAAGGAGCAACTTCCTTGGCTCCTGGACTACATGCGGGCTTGACAAGCAGCTCAGAGAGTGCAAAATTCTGGGCACAGGCTTGAGCAGTAACTCCAGCTATGACCTCTCTGCAGGTAAAAAGACCATCTTCTGGTTTTCCACCTGAAGGACACCTTTGGGACCAAGTTCGCTATCCTTCCTTATACTGAACTGATTACAGCCAAGCATGAACCTTATGCTATACAGTTGAAGAGCAGCTGAATTAGGCCTTCAGCAAACACAGGAGGCGAAACACTAATGGTAAAAAGGGTAACATTTAACTAAAGAAAAAGATGAAGCAGCTAACTGCCTGGACACTCTGCTTTCCTTAGGGTTATACTTCACCAATATTTGACTCCTGTTGTAATTTGTGAGCTATGTGTATGCAACTCCTATAAATATTAATCATAATCCTTACACTTCAACCTACAGAAGTTAAGTTATACCTAACTCTCTGATGCTCAGCAACGACTTCCAATAGATTGACATTAGATCATTAAATGGTTTCTTTCCTCATCATATCTGATCATGTCATGATCTATTTAATGGACTGACCCTCGACAATACCTTTTGAGGCAGGAAAACACTACCCCATGACAGGTGGTGCTGGAGGGGGAGCTGGAGGCAGGACAGAGCCCTAGCCAGCCACCAGCTTTTCCTGCCCCTGACCAAATCTGCTGAGCTTGCCGAGGCACCGGGGATGCAGCAGGATCTGACCCAGGTGTGCATTAGCTAATGCAGGCGGCGTAACTTGGCACAGCTCTGCTGGCTCCAGCCGTGCTCTGTCAGCCTGCACCCATCCAGGCTCTTGGAACTACGTCTCAAAAGTATATATTTCATCTACCTTTGATAGTTCTCGTAACAAAATACTGTAAAGTGCATTGCTGGAACCAAATCTGCCCCAGCAGGACACCAGAGTGGAAAACCTAAGATTTCTTTCTGTCTCTCCGATAACTGCTCTCACTCACAAACGTGGTAACGTACACCAGCAAATGCTTTTTGCGTACCTATGCATTTCTCTGAAGGACAGAAATATTTTGCAATTCATTTCTATTGCTGCTATTCATTATGCTATTCAATTACATTAAGTGCCCTAATTACTTATTTACAAAGGGTTAGTAACTCTGTACTTTGTACCCGACATATGTACTGAGCCTGGAGGCGATAAACACTTTTACGCGTTCATCTCCTGCTAGTAGCTGTTTTCAACAGTTCTTTCTTTCCCACAAGGCATCAGGTCAGAAAAGTTTTAGAGGGAAGACATGACTTTTGGCTATGACCATCTATGACACTATGAAGGCAAGCCTAGACCTGGGCAAGTCTGAGAGCTCTGGTGCTTTCCTGCGCTACTCTTGCCATGGTCCGTACATTTCTGCCAATGAAGGCAGGGACACCTGGCCTGTGTTTCCAGCAATGGCATGTGAGACTCAGTGATATGACCTCCTCAAGATATTCACAGAGGATGATAGGCTGTGAGGGATGTTGTGTGCCATGGCCACCTCTGGGAGACACCTGCCTGGTGGCACCAGCCCTGAGGCAACAGAGACCCCACCAGCCCCATGGGCTGACAGCCTGGCCCACAGCCTCACCTGCCCTCCTGCTTATGTTCCCTCTAAGGTTTAGCCTTGTGGCAATCAAGTTCTTCCTGATTGTCCAAGAATCAAGTGCAAACGGTTTCTTCACTACAACTTGTTTTGGATTCAAGGCTATCCCGTTTCCGGTTGGGCTTTTCTTCTCTGGCTGAAGAAGCACAGTTTGTCTGTTTTTTTTTGTGTTTTCTCATCTACTGTGCTACTCCCACTGTCCTCCTGGCTCTAATCGAGTATGATACTCTGTTTTTCAGGTGCAGTGTCCAAAACAGGACCCAGGAGTCCAAGGGACTATTTTCCGCTTAAAGCAGAAGATGTATGCCATGTGCCTTGCTTCCTTAAAGTCCTGTCACGTGCTGTAGGTGAACAGACTGTCACTTGACACTAATCTATTTCCATTGAATGCCATATTTTCCTCCACTGTTGTTTGTGCAGTCGGTTTATTCCTTTTGTGTTATACCTTAGATTCATCCTTGTTGAGTTATATCCTGTTTTTTTCAGTCCATATCTCTAATTTGTCAACATTATGTGGAATGTTAATCCAAACTCTCAACCTCCTTGCAACAGCACTGATAAGCATGATCACTACTTCAACATTCTATGGAATAATGCGTGGAATTACTGAAAAGTCCCAGTGTTCAGAGCTGCTGAACAGGTAGCTCAACAGATGTGAGGCTGCTGCTGCTGTGTCCCCAGATCCACGCAGCAGCAAGCTAAGCATGTGTTCCCGATAGGCACAGAGCGCTCATCCAAACAGCAAGCATGCAGATGGCCCGATTGTAGTCCTCCTTTCAGTAAGTGGCCTTAGGCATGCAGCCCCTGCAGTAGCTGATCCTCGATCCCCAGACTCCTCAGATGCCTTACAAGCCACAGCCGCACTCCGGCTCCTGGTACTCAGAGCCCTTCATGCACAGACACACACACCAACACACACAAGTACCCAGGGAAAGGTGCAGACACTCCGGTCTCCCCAGATGCCAGCGTTCCTGCAGGCAGGTGACCACTTGGCCATGATCTGACTCCCACAGCCAGCACTCACACCCCATGCATGCACATGCATGCAGAATGGAGTCAATCACCCAGGAAAAGTCCACTTACCGATCCTGTTCACATGCATTTGGCCCCTTTTATCCCTTCTTCCCTATTTCTCCTACACCTGTTCCTTCTCAATTTGCTTTCATTCCCCCCCTTTCTCTGCCTCTGGTCCTTCCTCAATCATAAAGCTTGCACATGCCCCATAGCTGCCCCACAGCAAGTGTCGCTCAGTCCCCAGATGCTCTTCTCCAGCACCCCGCTGCCCTCAGGCAGAGAACCCTGAGGCTGTCAAGTTCTCCAGGGACCCTCTCCCACTGACCCCATGGGGTCTCACCCCGCACCCTGGGCCCATCTCTTGCCAGATGCTTTTCTGACTTTTCATCTGCTCCGCAGTAGACCACAGTTTTAGCTTGCCAATGACAATTATTAGGTAACACAGCAAATACTATATATACTTGTGAAAGGAAAATGAGCCAGATATATTACTCAGATCAAACTATGAACCCTGCTCTGACGTAGCAGGTGTAATTTTTGCCTTTACCCTATGTTGAAGAACGTCGACCCCTCAGCTCCCCATGCTCATCCCCAGGGATAGCCAAATAAGAGGGCAGACATTCCTACAGCAAGGGTCTTCTGTATGTTTCTGGCAGTCGGTGTGAGGCACAGGCATCACACCTAGCCACAGGCTGAGATTTCTGCTAAGATTGGCTGCTCTGGGGATGCCAGCCCATGAAACTCACTGTTTCTGTCTTGGGAAGAGCCCCTGTGATCAAGGACTCCCCAACACAAGAAGGACATCGAGCTCCTGGAGTGAGTCCAGAGGAGGGCCATGAAGGTGATCTGAGGGCTGGAGCACCTCTCCTATGAAGACAGGCTGAGAGAGATGGGGCTGTTCAGCCTGCAGAAGAGAAGGCTCCGGGGTGATCTTATTGCAGCCTTCCAATACTTAAAGGGGGCCTACAGGAAAGCTGGAGAGGGATTTTTACAAGGGCGTGTAGTAATAGGACAAGGGGCAATGGCTTTAAATAGAAAGGATAGATTTTGATTAGATATAAAAAAGATATTTTTTACAATGAGGATGGTGAGGCACTGGAACAGGTTGCCTAGAGGAGTTGTGGATCCCCCATCCCTGGAAGTGTTCAAGGCTGGGTTGGATGAGGCTTTGGGCAACCTGGTGTAGTGGAGGGTTTCCCTGCCCATGGCAGGGGGGTTGGAACTAGATGATCTTTGCGGTCCCATACAACCCTAACCATTCTATGATTCTATGTGATGCCATGACAGGGGCATGGATGCACAGACACAGACACACACACACACACACACACACTCACACACTCATACAGGGATCTGGAAGTGTGCCACAAAGCCTCCCTGGCTACCACCCTCAGGGAGGGACTTTCTTCCCTCCTGATCCCTGCTAACATGAGGGTACCAAGCAAGAGTCACGTAGAGGGGAGATGGACGCTTGCTGCTGTGTCCCAGTACGAATTTGACAGCCCTTTGGTGGAAGACAGCTTGTTGTCCAATGACTCTCAAATCAAATTTAAATCAAGCTGCATTAATACAGAGATGTTTAATCACAACCTTTGAAATAGATGAAACAGTTTATTCTTTTGAAGACATAGGTAGTGAAAGGAAGGGAAAATGTGCTTAACATACAGCTAGTAAAATATGAAAGGTCTCTCTGTTTCTCCCTCCTCTCTGGCCTTTCTCCAGGGATGGCTGGAGAGCTCCAGTCTTGGCAGGGCACGGGAGTTACTACAGTTAATCTCTTCCAAGGGGGTCTGACCTTCCCTTTGATACATCACTGCCTTTTTCCTCCTGCCCCTGACGTGTTCCTGAGACAGTCCTGTCACGTTCTAATCAAAACACACATTGTTCAGCCCCTCAGAGACACAAAGACACAAACACAGTTTTGCAATGCCAAGCGTTGTCTCCTGGACTTGGCCAGTTAATCAGATGCTCCTAAAGTTGAAGAAGAGGACACTCCCCACCCTCCAAAACAATCACTTCTCAGCTTCAGGCATCCCTCCCCAGTTGCACATTGCATTTGAAACTGGTCCATATGTCTGCAAATGCACTCAAACATTGATATCCATACAGGAAAGACATGCACAGCACACAGCTGGCTTGCAGCTGGCCACAGCTGTAATCAGCCCCTCAGCAGCATGATCTTACCCTCCCACCGCAGCTTTTTTGGGGCCAAACCAAGGCAAGAGGATGAACGAACATTTGTGCCTGCATAGCATAAACATGGGCAAGGCTCAAAGAGCTAGAAAGCCCCCTTCTTGCTGGAGTACTGGTTCAAATTTGAAGGACAGAGCAGAGAGCACAGGAGGGGACAAGCCGGAGGCAGCAGAATGTCCATCCTCGTGCACGCGGTGAGAGCGCTGGATGCCGTTTTCACGTCTCTCTAAGTATTACTCTAAACAGAAAGTCAATTTATTTCCACAAGCATAGGCTGTTTTGATGTTATTACCCAGCATGTGGTAAGTGAACTGAGAGTGCAGCTCCTCTTGTGACATGTCTGTAAAATCCCCTAAAACAATAACATGCGTTATTGGGAGGGTGGAAGGTAGAATATGAAAATAAGGGGATGAAGTGTGATAACTAACCAGCACAGAAATATTAAGGCATTCCAGAAATGCTAATGCTAATTTTAATATAAATTTACTGAAACTGCTGTTATTTCATTATGTGGTTTTGTGCTGTGAAGAGGATTTGATTGGTGAAAGAATTACTTTGAGGTGTATTGAAACCCTGTATACAGAGTGAAGCTAATTGAGACCGATCCAAAGGATAATGCATCTAAACGAGAAGACACCTTCCCCGCTATGCATCCATGCATACCAAAGTGAACATCACCAGCTAGCAAAATCCTTCAAACTGTGTACTTAAATGTACTAAAATTAATCCACTCAAATGGACACAATGGCATACATCTAAATGTAACATATAACCAGCTTAGTTATAAAAATAAGTATCAACGGAATTCTAATTCATACATGATGCTACAGAAAATGCTAATTTGAGAAATGTCTGATACCCGATTACAACATACTTAAAAAGTCTTTGCTTCAATGTGCACTGGAGAGGTGTGGAAAATTCAGAGCAAACTGACAACATGTTTGATTTATTTTTCAGAAATCTCTGGAGCTCTGTCAACTTATCACAATTAATTCCAAATGCAAAAAGAGCTTAATATGGTGTGGAAGGAAAGAATTGGATGCCATCTCTGACTGCCTTCTGACAGCAGAGAGAAAGAGAGAGACTATTTCATACAACCTTTTGAGGTATTCCAGTTTCATTCCTCAGTTGTGACAGGGAAGCACGGAAAAAGCATCTTGGGGCGGTGGGCTGGCTTGTTTTACACCACCAGCAAAGCAAAAAAGAAATTAGAAATATTTTTGCCTTCTTGTCATTGACAGTGACAGCTTAAAGAAAATTGGAGCAACTTCTCCAAATTCGCTCTGCACCGTTACTCCATCATGGCAGCAGGCTCACAGACATGCAGATTCAGAGTTCAATCATGCCGCATGAAACACTCTTGCATTTTTGAATAATTTAGACAAAATATGTAGACATGCTGGGCATCTCACTGTAATTATTCAATGATGATGTTAACCCTTCCAGACATCTCAGAAATGTTGGGGATATATACAGGCAGTTCGAGTGAAGCAGAAATATCTAAATAAATGAATTGGCCCGAAGAAGTTGCTTGTACTTGCATTATACAAATTGCCTGCATCCTTTGCAGGTGGGAGGACATCCTGGATATGTACAATAAAGCAGTCAATAGATTTAGCTGTCCTGACCGGCACTCAGATAGCAAATCACTGCAGATCTTGACAGTATAACAGAAGTCATTAAGAAATAGAAGAAACAGAAAGAAAGCTCTTTTCCAGTGTGTGTACCACAAGCAAGCACTTTCTTCAGAGCAGGTGGGTAGGTGAGTCTTTTCTGCTCTTGCTTTGCATCAGGGGAAAGACACCGCAGCACTGCAGTGAGAGTCTCTGGGTTGCTGGTGCAGCGCGATTCATCTTAGGACAAGCAGGGCAGCGAGGAAGTTCAGGGCATTGCTCCTGCCTCCTTTGAGCCTCTGGTACTTCAACATTACAGATATTGTGCTTCTCATATCGTACTGCTGCCATGGGAAGGGTTGCTATTGATCATCTCCATCATCATATGTGAAAATCCGTATTATTATTTTGTTGGGTGTCTCCAGAGAGGGAAGTGGCACCAGGAGCAGATGGTAAGGGGGTAGCAGCTTTCTGAAAATCAAAGGTGGCAGTTTTGCATGACTAAAATGCTTACAGAGATTTCTAGCCTGTACCTCTCACGCAAATTCAAATTCTTCCCATCGCTGGGCTGGCATCTCTGAAGGTAAAGTGAACCCAGGGAGCTGGGGGTGACAGCACCTGGCCCGTGCACATATGGGGGAAAACAATGCAAGCCTGTGGCCTTGACCAACTTTCTCAATGAGAGGATTTGAGGAAAGTCCTCCCCTTTGAGCAACTGAGCACAATTAGCTCAAATCTCTCAGATTTCCTCCTGCAGAAGAGGTCACCGGCAGGCCCCACCACTCTGCCATGCTGAGGGACTCCTGCGAAGGGTGTGTCTGCAGAGGTGTCCCCATGCGCACTCGTCCCCCTCTCCCCGGTGCCTGCTCCTGTGCATGTCTTCCTAAGGACCGAGCACCTTTGGGATCGATCCTGCTGCAGGTTGAGCAGAGCAAGGGCATGAAACACTTCCTTTCTGTTCAAGGAAGGGCCCTAACAAATTCAGGTGGCTGGTGGGTCAGTAGCTGTGCCTGGAGGGGCCAGTCAGTGCTCAGCACCTCAACAAGGACACTCCAAAACTCCTCTCAACATCCTCCTCCCTGCAGTGCCAGTCCCTTGCTCCCCCAGCCAAACTCCATCCTGCTTTGGACATGCTGTGGAACGGTTCCTGCTCCCCTCACAGACACCACCACTGCCCATCGTCTCAGAGGGTGGAGAGTCCTCAGCACCTTCCCCCACCCCACCAGCCCTGTCCCTGTCCCTTTCCCGGACGCTGCATCCCTTCAAAGCCACCTCTACCCCTTCAGCTGGGAAGCGCCGGACACTGAGCCATCATCCCCTCCAATGGTGATGCTCACAGGTAGCTCACACCCATACGTTTGTTTCCAAAAACCAACTTTGGAAACACCGTCCTGACAACACATCCCTGGGCAGCGGGAACGCGCCCACCTCCCCTTTGCTGTCTGACTGTTTACGTACCCTTCGTCTTCACAAAATACGGAACTGTGACTGCGCCACCGGAGTCTGTCAAGATTACATGATTACACTAACTACCTTAATATGTATTTCTTTGCATAACAGCTAAGCAGACGCTTCACACTCCAGCAAGCGCTCGGCAGAGATGAGGATCTTAACATCGACACAGATTAAACCCTGAGCACCACAGAAAAACATCTCATAATTGGTGCGAATCAACCAGTTTCAATAGAAATTATCTCTGTCCCAAGATACAGAGAAGCTGTGAGATGGATGAGCTGAAATGAGAAAAGAGAGGCACAAAAAGAGAGAGGAACAAACATCAGCACAGGCTAAAATAGGCAGGAGAGCTGAGGCGGAGTACAGACGTGTTTTCAAGGGTGCTGAGCGCGCTCCGGCTGTAGTCCTTGCCTTTTCCCACAATGAGCTGTTATCTGCAGGGGAAAAAAAAACCACAACCAAACACAACAAAGCAGGCATAAATGTGCAGCTCCTATTCGACACCAAAGCCGTTTATCGGTTATCGGGAACGAGGCCCCACGTCCCACGGAGTAATTGTAAATTTACTGTCAGCTTTACCTGATGTGCAGATAGGCTTATTGTGCTGTTATCTCGGGGAGGACTGCCATTGGTTTGGGGGCTTTATGGTATTGACTAAGGCTGTGAAAATAAAGTCAAGGGCCTGGGACTGAAAATATTAACCCTTCATGAGCCAGAGGGACCACCCGCGTTTTTGTGTAGGTTCTGGTGCAGAAGAAAAACGACGTGATCTATGCACAGAGATTAATTTACGTAACGCAGCTGAAGGCCTGAGCCCAGGACATGGTGGGGACCTGGCTGCTTCTCTCACAAGATGGTGAGATGTATTAACGCATGCCATCAGTGACAGTTGTGCAATGAGCAGGCTCGGCGCTGGGAACACCTAGAGCCTGCTGCAGCAACAGCTTCCCCACCATCCAGGCACGGTGGCTCTCGCAGCTGAAAGCCACAGAGTATTAAAATGAGACATTAATAATGTCACAGTATCTGTTGGAAAGACCCAGGGCTTCAGAAGAGAACCGTCACCTTCTCAGATCCTTCCCTCACTCAGGAGCAGCAGCAGGGTGAAGCCCTGAGCCCCCCGTAAGGCAGAAGGAGCCGACCGTCCCTGAGCCTCTGAGCCAGCCTTCCTTCTCCAGGGCTGCCCTGGTGCTCCTACTGCCTCCACCTCACAGTACGGGGGAGATGCTAAAACAACAGCATGGGGGAACGCATGGAAGGGATGACGTGCAGACAGAGGCGCCCCAGCACTATCTTCAAAATGAAAAATGGAGTTGACTTAGCTTTAGAAGGAGTGTTTGCACCCAACATAGCAGCAGAGAAGAGAAAAAAGTGAAGTACGTTCTTCCAACAAGCAAACCTCAGGCTATTGACAGCCTTTGGAAAATTAAAAGATCCGCAGAGGTTTTCGTCTCACAGAGTATTAACTTGAATGAAATACATAGAATACCTCCTAACAAAAGGATGTATGTTAAAATACAACAGAGAACATCACAGAGTGTGGACATCTGCAAATGGTGTGATCTCACTGACCTTTCAGAAATAGATGTAGCAAAGTCAAGGGAGGGTTGTAAAAACAGGCTCTTTGTAGAAACATTCCTTTATTTCTGTGTTCTATCCCAGGAAAAGAAGTACAATTTTAAAAACGAAAGTTTGAAGAAATCTACCATCAGTTATTAAGGAAGTTGTCTTTAATGTCTAGATTTGCATTTCGTTTCAGTATTTTCATAGTATTACCTGCAGAACTGCTTTGATAAAACAAGTTTGTGCTACAGGAATGACAGATCTCTGAAAATGCCTCCCTGAGAAGCATCTGGACACTGGAAAATAAAAGTAGAACTGAAAGGGAGGAGAAAAAGTGATTTTCCTATTGATCTGAAGCTACTGATCTGCCACAAGGGGCTACAACTTTGCAAGTGCCTAAAGTCACATATGGCACGTGGCATGGCAGCTCTACCTTTGTAAGAGCCTGGATACTTAATCAATTGGGAAAATGCTATCCGCCAGCCACAGGAAATGAATGTAAAATTTCTATGGAGTGCTCCATGCTATACGTAAACTCTAGCTGCTAAACAAAATAATAATGCTTAGCAGAAGAAACTGAAAAAAATGGGTGAAGCGGAAGAACGACATCTGCAGAACTTCAAAGCTATGTACAAGGAAGGTGGGGGTAAGAAACATGCCTTAGCTCACTGCTTAATGAAACTTGTGGAAGAAGGATTGTTTGGGCAATGGGGCAGGGGCATCCACAGCTCAGTAACAAGCTTCATCGAGGACCTGCAGAAACTCGCTCCTGCTCCGAATCCTCCAGTCTTTGGGCAGGGAACAAACACTTCCCACTTTTGCTAGGAAAATCTGGTCTCTTTTTTTGGTCTGCAGCGGTCTCTTTGATGACTGTCCCCATGAAAGCAAAAAACTGTCAGTCCTGCCCGTCCAGCGAAAGGTTTACAACTCATTTACAGACCTATTCTACTCCAGGGAAGGAAAACACTGTGCATAAAGGCTGACTTGCTAAAACAATCATTATCAGTTGAGCAGCCAGCGATAAACGCAGGCAAGCGGAGCCTAACCACTCCTGACCGGGGCAAGCAAGCCATTTTTCTCTTTTTTCTTCAAATTTCCCAAGGAGGGACATTTACCATCAGGCCCCACAGCCTGCAGGGAAGGGGAGAGGTGGCGGCTGCCCGGCAGCACCAGAGCCAGTAGAGCTAGTACAACTCCCCTGGGATTACTCGCCAGCCTGTTCGCAGTTTGATCCCACTTAGTGCAAGTAAATACCAAAATATTTTGTTTCTAAACAGAAGACTGAAGACTGTTATGCAAATCGTTCTTATCCTAATGCACAGGCAAATGATTAAATTAGAGCAATAGGATTAGATGCTAATTCGTCAATATGATAGTTCAATTTAGAATATATTAAAAAAAGAAAAAAGCTGACGACGGAGTTTCTGGTCTACCAGTCAAACGTTTCAAGGGATGACGTCTTCTCTTTCTGAAGAAAATTCCCCCTAGAGGAGGGTAATGGACTAATTAAAGCAATTAAGGGCGAAGGCATCAGGGGCTTCCCTCCAAACCACAGCGAGAAGGTCTCCAAGGCACCGAACCCTCTGCTTTCGTGAGCCCACGTTGCCCGCAGTGTGGTGGCGGGCCACGCGAGGGCCTCCTCTCCCTGATGGGACCCGTTTTCCCCCAGCAGGGCAGATGGAGTCGTTGCCTTCCCCACACCTGCCTGTCTGGCAGGGAGATGCCCAGCCCCGGGCATCACGCTGTGCTGGAGGAGGAGAGCTGGTGCAGGGCTTACCCCCACCACCACGCAGAGGGCATCTACGGCACTGAGGCCAAAGGCATGGTCTGCTTTAATAGCAAGGAGACCCCTCTCACTCTTCAGTCCCTATGGAGGAAACAGTAACATTTGCCCGTGGTGCTACGATCGTAAATCCCGATGCTTGCCCCCACCTTGCCATGCAGTCCTTTCTCCTCCTGTCATCTCTGGCTGCAGAGCAAGCCCAGCCTGCTGCTTCACCTTCAGCAAAGAAAGATCAGTGGAAGTGCCTGATTGCTGAAAGTATGGTACAGGTAACACTAGGCTCTGATATAGCAATTCCTGTCTGAGACAATTTAGCTTTTGATCTCTGGGTGCAGTTAATTGCTAGCTATGCAAACATTTGTGGAAGAGAAAACAATTGCGAGCAATTTTAGAAGTGAGATGCTTGATGCTTAATCTTGCACCTGTCCTAAGAACTGAAATGGGCTTTTCTTAGACTGGATCACGCTGCACAGAGCTGCACATCAACCAAAGGCAAAACATTTCAAATGTCAAACAGATGCAAATCCAATGCATTCTCTCATGATAAAAAGGGAAAGTCATCAGGATAAAAACAATAAGCTGTTGCAGCCAATATACTTTCATTAATAGCATTCTTCACATCTCAAAAATAAGGCAATAAATCATATACAGAATAATTGGAAAAAGCAGTTATATTCATTGTTCATTTTGGTCTTTTGTTTCCTCGTGTGGGTAATATGAGGACAGCAGAGAGCCAAGTCTCACCTCTCCAGGGAGAAAAGCAATACTGTTTCCAGATGGGGAAGGCAGGAAGGTAAGACAGGACACCCTGGAGTGCACCTAATCCAGGTTCAAGTCTCAGCATGTAAAACAAATGTCAGCAAAAAACCTCTCTGTCTAAGAGCTGGTTAGGTATATCTCACACTCCCTTGACCGTAGCCTTACAGTTACAGGCGTGAGCCGTGGGAGACATCCCGCTGCCCACCACTGATTTGCTTCTATTCTCCTGGGCATAACAAAGACAGGTCTCAAAGCCTTGAAAGTCCGGTAATTTGGGATTACCTTAAGAAATGTCACGTCCAAGCTGCATTTAGCTCACAAACCGCAGCCAACTGAGGCTGGCAGTGAGGACTTCAGAGGGGAATACAGAAGGGGGCAAGCATCTCTCCCTGCTCCCCTGCTGCCCCCAGTTTTGGACCTGGCTGTGCTGGTGGGGGTAGCCACACTGCCCGGTTCGACTTGTGCCCCGCACCCATCCTCCTTCGGCTTACTTACCCCTCCCTGCACCCGTTGGAACCATGGCATCCTCAATACACAGGAGCAAGAGTGCAATTCTGCGTCGGGTGAAAAAAAACACTTGCCTGTCTCTGCTTCAAATCTGATAAGCAGCTTGCCCACAGAGCAGCGCTCGGATGCTTTCAGAAAATTCTCCACAATGACTCAAGCTGTCTTTCATTTTTTTTCCTGAGCTAAGGGAACATAATTTTGTAAATGTAGTCACTTTTCCCCTGACAGCCCCAACACAGAATTTCATTTTAGTACAACAAGCTATTTCAGCATCTTTTCAGAGTCAGCACTAGCTTTGGTTATTCTAAATAGCATTTCATCGGTTCTAAACGTTGTCACTACTTGCTTGTACCACCTTCTCCAGGCCGCTTACAAAGACGCTGAACATCAGGCCTGGAACTGGTGTCTGTAGGACCTCCTCCTGATGTACAAGGTGACCATTTCTTCCAACCCTCTCTTTCCTGCGGTTTAGCCCACAGATAAGCTCTCCTGTGTTAGCCCAGAGAGTACCCTTTCCTGTTCCATAATAAATGTCATTTATTAGGAGCCTTTCTTGCTTCCTTAAGGCTGTGTTGAAAGCTACATAGCCCGGACAAGCACAGTCTGTATGCTCATGAAATCTTTCCAAGAGTTCTTGTGGCTGTCAGGCCTGATTTTCCTCTCAACACACGTTTCTTCTCAAACCTCCAGTCAAATCTATGATCGCTACAAGCGAAAGCCTTGACTGATCGCTAGCTCCTAGGATCACTCTTGCAGCCTCCTTCAAAGCCTGGCATTGCATTCCCACTCCCATCCCTCTAAACCCAGAGATGACTGTAGCGCCAGATTACACACAGTTAGTAATTCAGAAATTTCTTATTTGTGGTGTGTGTTTTTTCAGGACTCCTGGGTAAACACCATCTGGTGCTGAGAATTTGTTAATGTTTAGTTTATCAATTTGTTCTAACATGCCTTTTCCCAACACCTCCATTTGAGGTAGTTCCTCAGATTCCCTCTCCGTTCACGGCGTCTCTCTCATAGCAAATGCCAATGCAAAGAATTTGCTCAGCTTTTTTGCAATGCCTTTGCTGTTGGCCAGCAGATCTTTTCACATGAGGGTCCTCTATTGGCCCCACCAGCTCCTGATCATCTCTATGAACTGTGGACTGGTGTTGCACAGCTAAACTGATCCTGTTAATATTTATACATCAAGATAGATTTTAAGGGCATTTATACTTCCAATACACGCTGCTAAGTTTACTATGAAAATTTCAGATGGAAAACACCAAATGTGATCTTGGTACACATCCAAACACAAATGTGAATTCTTTTGAGTATTTCCCAAATAGGAGCAATTTTTATCTCGGGGATCTACCAAAACTAACATAACCAGCCCACAAGCACATTGTGTAGCCTCCAGTCACGTCAAACCTCTTGCTATAGACGGAGATGAATGGAGCCTGGAACAGCACCTTTCTTTGTGTTAAATGTTCCATTCAATCCCTGAAACCACTCAACAGGAGAAAGAGAAACCAAATACAAGATGACCCTTGCCTAGCCAGGCATAGTGCTTTTGAAGCCCCTGTTTCTGTGAAGATTTGTTAAGAAGATTTATGTGAAGTTGCTCATGAAAATTCATTACAAGTGTTTCAGTAGTGGAATTTATTAAAAACAGTGGATTGAAGAGAAAAGCTCATCTCTGTGATCAGTTTGTCATACACAAAATAAGCAATAAAGGTGACCGCCTAACATTTACTTACAATCCCAACTTAAGCCCTTAGAAAAAGAGAACCTGGAGATAAGGGGCAGCAGTTTCTACAGCACTGAAAGCGAAGAGAGTGGCTTCGGTGCAAATGAGAGGGAGATGAAGAGAATGATTTATAAGTGCAATGATTAATCTTTCACTTTATGTGGGAACAGACTTGGGCATTTGATTAAATACCTGAGGTAGGAGAACAACATCTAATAATGTAAAATCTTGTTTTGCAACTGTTTCCAAGCTCTCACTTTCTTCTGTGAAAGTGATTTGAATTTCTTGTTTTGCATCTGCTTCCAAGCTCTCACTCTTTCTTCTGTGGAAGTGATTTGAATTTCAAATTATTGAGGTTTTGATTTGGGTTGGGTTTTTTTTTTCCTAAATTAAAGCTGACGTCTTTGGAATAAATGTAAGTGTAGAGATGTGGAAAGGACAGAAAGAGCTTTATTTACTAACTAGCGTAGTTTCTCCATCTTCTCCTTCTCTTCTCCTGGTCCAGGGGGTAAGGAAAGCAATCATAACGATGAGGAACAAGCTCTTGGTCCTGGGGCAAAAGACCATAGCAGGCAAATTAATTGGGATGCTGTTTAGAGCTGAAATATATCACTGTGTATTCATCAGCACTGGGCATGACGACACATAAGGAACATTACTCACATAGACGTGGTTAGGATAATAAACCGGCAACCCCTGCCTGGGAACATAAAGCAGCCCTTGCAGGTTCATCTGTCAGATTTCTCTGGTACTCGAGGTGAGGGGATGGGGGGAGGAACCCAGGAGAACCTGAAATAGCATAGCTCCATGTGGGAAGATAATATCATCACACAGCTCTGAATGGCGGAGACAGATATTTAAAATTCTTTTTCATTAAAGAACTTTTTTAGATGCATAGCTATTGCCTGTCTCCTTTCTGTTTTCTGGGTATCATTTCAATGAATATGTAATTCCTGAATATTTTATTTATATATGTTCACTCCCTCTTCATCATAATTCTACCTTGTTACTAAGTGACGAGGCTGTGCTGTTGCTATGTTTTCTTCCTCAATAATCCTGCTCAATTGGTGCTGCCATTCTTTTCCCTGTACAAAAAGGCCTCAGCCAACAACCAGGAAAAACAGCTGGCTTCGTTTCAAGGTCCAAGATTTCACTTGTGTTGGTAATTGCATGAGCTATGCCGAGTTCACACGTGTGGCCCTCTGAGACTTTCTTACTGTCAATATACCGCAAGCTGCAGCCTCCCCGACATCCACCCTGCCAGAGGCCACCAAATCCAAACAAGGAACCAAGCGATCTGCCAGCTTTCAGGCGAAATTCACCTAACCAGGAGACTTCACTCAAAAATACATCCATCTGCAGACACACAGCTGCATCATGAGACCATGTTTGAATCCAGGCATCCCACCAGAGCCCACCTGAGGTCTCACACAGACAAATAAGTTAGAGGAGAGAAGAGATGATTACTCATTCAAAAGTAACGCTATTACAGATACCTATTGTGATGGAAAAACAGGTTAGTGCGTATCCACAGGGGTGTTTGCCCCAGGTGTGGTCACAGCAGGAGCTGTAGGGCCAGCCAGGTGCCACTGGCTCCCACCTCACTGCCCAGATTACGGCCAGGGAAAGATAACATTACCCATCTGGACCACCCAAAGGGTGTGCCGAGCCCTTTGGTGCCGGGATATGAGGCTTACAGAGTGCATTTCAAGCAGAGGTGGATGATACCAGTTCAACTGCAACCCCAGACCTGGGTGCCGGTGCAGCAGGGTGTTGTGAGCTGGTGTCACCAGCTTCGCCATCACTTCTGGCCCATGTCCCTTGCAGGGTGGTGACCGGAGAAGGGGTGAGGATCAGGATGGGTTCTGCCCAGACGCTCCCACTGCGCCCGCTGCCGACCGGCTGTCGTGGCAACGGGGGAGAGAGGAGCAGCTCTGCACCACGCAGCCTTGCCCTGTCCTCTGAGGCTGCAAGGCTCTCCACAAAGGAGGGGAAACTTGGGTGAAATGTGCATGTTAAGACCAGAAGGGCCCATCCTTATTATCTAGTGTGATCTTCCAAATACCCTGGGAATAGGGCTTCACCCAGTAATTCCTGCTCCAGATTTATTTGGATATTTTCAAACGATGTTGACCTTGATACTATTCTGCAATCTGCATACAACAAGCGAAATATAGCTCCGTATTTATAAAAGCTTACCCTGTAGTATCAGCCAATTTATTTTTCACTAATACATTCACACTTCTTTCTCACATATCTCAAATTCTAATTAACGACAACCAATGGTTCCACTTAAAATACATGAAATATCCTGTGTTATGCAACTACAACTAGGAAAAAAAAAAAAAGACCCAGAAAACAGTCCCATTTGTTTGCTCTTCTGCTGCAATTTGAAAAGCAGATGATCTGGGATTTTTACGATTGCTTTAAGAGCATAGCTTTGTCAGCCAGGCTCCTGATCCAAGCCAATTTTTCCAGTTGATTTGCAGACCCCTTAAAATGGGTGTTCCTAATCCTGCTGTAAACACAGACATGGCAGATTCCATCCCAATGGACACCTCTCTAGCAGCAACACCCATGGCAGCTGCAAGGGGCGTGCTGGAGCAAGACTCATCTCCCTCATTCCACAGCCTAATCCCAGGTTTTCGCACGCCGTAAACTGTTTTGTATCCCAGCCCAATAGTCAGTTCACTAAAACACCAGACCTCATTTTCCTAAGCTCTCTTGCATTCCTGGTATTCTTCTGTCTCTGATAAAGGCTGGTTGGCTGCTAGTTGCCCTTCTCTGCCCTATCCCCCTCCCTGGTTCCCTTCCCAAGAACCGCTGTGCTGGAGCTTTCAGGCCCTAATTACTCTAGTTTAGCGTGGATAGCAATTAATTTTAGTAGGAAAAACAGGGAGCCAAAATTCACTGAGGCAGACATAGAGATTTCCAGTGTGGAAACAACAAACTCGCCTTGTTCCCTTTGAAGTCTGATTCCTGGCATGTTTAATTTAAAACGAATATATCTCCTGCTGAGTGGATAGTCGGCTTGAAATTTGGACTGAAGTGGTGTCAAGCTGCTCGGTGGTAATAAGTGACACATTTGCCTCAGCTTCCTTTCAGAAGGTATTTATTTTTGGTCTGAGAACTCTGAAGTTAATTTGGCTGCTAGTCCAATGAGATCTCACTCACGTAAAGGTTTCCTTGCTTGCAAAACATGTAGAATGTAGACATTTATCAATGAAGCAGCAATGGAGCATAGTCAGTACAGCACTTTAAATTGTGCAGCCTTTCGCTTTTCTTTCAAGCTGCAGAATGCTTTGGGTTTTGGTAGTTATCTCAAACACACTCTATACTTTATTTCTTCAATAAGACATAACACACTGAGTTCAGCTGGCACTGTTTTTGAGAAGAGTACTAATTATTGTCCAGGATAAAGCAACAATTTTATGGCATTTTTTTAGCGAAGAAGAAAAAGCCTGATGAGCTATTTCTCAGCTTCGATCTTGACAATATATGTATGACCTGTTTATCTCATACTGGCCAGCCTTCCCCACCAGGGTCATTATTGAGGTACAATAGCACCTATCAAGAATAATAAGAGCCAATATACACAGTAGTCAATTCAGATGTAATATTCAGCCCTACAGAGATGCCTCAAGATAAACTGCCAGGAAAATTGCAATTAAGTTTTGACAGAAGCATTTGCATGTAGTAGTTAATGAAAAAAATCACTTACTAAACCTTAGTATATTTAACAATGACAAAATGACAGTTAAAAGTGACCTAATGGTATGAATATTTAATTAGACCTAATAAAATGTACAGTCAAGACCAATATCAATAACTAATTCCAGGGACGGCCTATTTTTTTGTGTACTTTAAAACCATTTTGCTTGGTGATCAGGCAGAAAAAGAAAAAAAAAAAAAAAGGTTTACAGCTCATTGCTGAAAAGAAGTTGGAGCTGGCTGCCTCTTTTCAGGAAAGCCACACTGCCAGAATAGTAGACAAAACATACTTTTAAGGAGTATTAATATTTTTTTGCTGAGGAATAGTAAAATCATCCGGACAAAAATAATTGCTTTCCAAGAGGCAGCACTTTGAGCTACACATACAGGGAAGCAGAACATCTTTTTTTCCAGCTGTCCTTACCAGCGGCCCTGCCCAATCCTGCTTTGCAGCTTAATTTGGAAATTTTTCACAGGGCACCAGCCTGTGATTTCTTTTTTCCTGGAGCATCCCACGGCACTACGGAAATAATGGTGCCTTTGTGCCAGCCCCCCAGGTGATGTCAGCTTTTGCAGAACGGATGTTCACAGGGGAAAGGAGACCTCAGATGTAAGTGAGGGAGGGGAAGGAGTCCACATTGCCACCGCCCAGGCTGGGGTCTGAGCCCTGAGGACTGATCTCAGTGCTGCTCGTCAATGCCAGTGGGTCAGAGGACAGCTAGAGCTAATCCAGTGCTGGCGTTGCATCTTCACCTCTGCCCATGGATGGTGAGCACTTTGGAGGCACTGCCCACTCACCTCTTGTGACCTTCTTTGAGCCATGTTCAGATGTGGTCACCCAGGAGCAGGAGCTCCACAACATCAGTCCAACTCTACTTGAATCGCCGGGAGGTTTCCTTTGATGGATCAAGTGCGTAAGAGCTGTGCTGGCTGCGGCTGCGCGGCGGGCGGGTATGTGTTGCCCAGCCTCCGAGGGTGCCTGGCAGGAGACCCACCAGCAGCAGGGCACTGGGTAGGTGCGGACAGCCCATGCTGGCTAGTTTTAGCCTGTCAGGGCTAACAACTTTCTTGCCTCCCTTGACTTCCATCTTGAGCAGTTTGATTAACCACAGGGGTTGCCTGAGGGAGAGGGACTGCTGCACGGAGCTGACGTATTACTGGAGTGCCGCAAAGTGCTATCAGCACGTGAAAAGATGGGGGCAACTGTCGAGAAGAGCTGATTGCCTCAACAGAACACACCGTGCAAAAGATAACAATGGCACATTCACCCTGTGCATCACAGAATTTGCAGCAGTACTTTTAACAGCTACTTGTGCTCTTCAGTGGGTGCACTGTCCAAGTGGGGCCTGCCCGGGCAGCCGTATCATTTAAACCAAGGGAATGAGTCCAGCTTTTTTTCAGCTTGTGGTTCAGGCAGATCGCAGCTGCTCTTCCCTAAGACAGACCCCTTCCACTCGTTTGGGTCACCTCAAATCCATAAGGACAGTCCTAGATTTTCCCTCTTCCAACAACCAAGATCTGCCGTGCAAGCAAGTCCGTATTTAAGACAAAGCATGCAACAAAGATGCAGGGATATTTGTTCCTTACCAATGGGACATGCAGGAATGGGTCATGATGGGGAAGACATTTGCAGTGTTCTGGTGACATCTGACTTACAGCCTTCAGGGAATGCTTATAGCAGAGACGATGTCTGTCCAGCGCAGACTGCCTTGGCCATGCCTAGGGATTGTGTTCCAGTTTGGGAGGGTTAGCACGTAGTAAATAGTCCTTATCTAAAAACCACCAGAGACTAGCAGTCAGGTCCTTGGCAGTTATCTCCCTGTGTCTGGACAGCTGTTACTCCTGGGGAAGAAAACGCACACCTTTCCTCCAAACAGTCATCTTTTCCTGGGGGTGAGAAATTACAGTGAAGTTCTGCACTGAAAATTGACTGCAAACACAGCACCTTCTCACACAGCCACCCTGCTTGCTCTGTGAATTGTCACATCTGCTGACTTGAGGTGACTGAAATAGATCCTTACTACCTTCTGCTCGTTAGTTGCATAAAACCAACACCATAGAGAGACAGAGAGAAAAAGATGGGCTGTTTTCCCTATTTCATCAGCTTTCACAACAGTTTCTTTATCAGAGACTGTGCAGGACAATGAGAAGCCACAGCTTCACATACAGATCCCAAGTAATTATGAAACACTATAAATACAGGCTCCTACAACAAAATTTTTCAAAGGTTATTTTTCAGAGCACAGCCATACTCTAATGTTTTATAAAACTACTTCCTGAAAACTGTATTTTTGCAGGAGCACAGCTATTTTTAGCACCCAAAGCAGACTCTGCAACCACCAACCTAAACGAAATGCCGTACGGATACCAGCTCACCTGACATCCCAAATCTTGACTCTGCACTCATGCTACCAAGGTGTCTTTTACTTTTTCTGATCTGTCAGGGATAATCCCAAACAAAGCATTTCTAATAGCAGGGTTCTTCCAACACCATTCAGAAGTCTTGGATTATAGCTAACATAGAAGGGAGAGAGCTATTTAACGAATAACACACTGTGGCTGCCAGATTTTATGCAAGGGCTTTTTTACATAAGAAGAAATGAAGTCCTGGGGAGGGGAGGTCTGATGACATTCTTTGTCCTCATGCAGCCATATCAAGTGACAAACTCAGCCTGTGTAGATGCACCAGGCTCTGTGTATGAGCCCTGGCTGCAGAAACGGTACCACTCTGCTGCCTTTCAGTGCAGCGTATTTGTATGGGATAGACGGTTCTTCAGGCACAACAAGGGAGAGAGTAAGCAGACGACAGATGATGATTTTGTGCTATGTAAAGAAAGATCATGAACAAAGCCCGGTGAGCATACAAATCCCCACCTGGTCAATTACGAAGTTACATCTTTATCTACCATTGTCACCCAGAGGAGGGAAACATCCAGATCTCTGGCAGTTTTGCTCCAGCACCAGCTGCGAGACATGCCAATAGCTTTAATTGCTGAAAACCTTGTTGTGGTGATGAAATCTGCACTTTCTCTTCACCCTCAGGGACAGCCAGGGATGCTGATTCGAAGCCGGAGTCTTTTTTTCTCACAGAGACTTGTGCCACTGCAGTAAACCAACTTGCTTAATCAGCCTTCTGATGTACATGGTCTGGGATCAGGCCCTCTCCAACCCTTCGCGCACGCAACAATCAAAGCTCAGACGCCTCTCATTCGAAGGCCTAAAAACCATCACAAATGCCATTACAGCATTTTTGCCAACTCTTCACCCAGGGGAAATTATTTCCAAATCCCCAAACTAGAAATCAGCATAGCTGCTGCTGGCACCAGTGCTAAACAAGTACAGCAGGTCAAGACAAATTGGCCCTGCTTCCACCCCTGTGTCGAGCTCTGTGGCAGCTGTTCCCGATGGGGCCGATGCTGGTCCACTGCTGGCCAGCCTCCCCGTGATGCCCTGGCACACTTGGAGAGGTGGGGAGAAAGAAAGAGAAATAAATAATTTCCTCTCACTTCTGCTTTGTCCTCTCCTTACGATGGGGTGAGCCCTGCTTGAGGCACCTGGAGAAGCTGCTCTCCCACAGCTTCTGTGGGGTCTTCCCCGGCTCAGGGGCTTCAGGGAGGGCTTCAAGATCTTCACAAGGAGGGAGAGGAATCTTCCTGCCCATTTCTGCCTGGGAAGCAATCTACAGCTTCCAAAGCTGATGGTTTTTTGCTCTGGCATTAGGTGGAACAGATTGTACCTCCACAGTACAGCCTGGTCTAGCCACCAGCTGGGCGATGCGTCCTCCTGCCCACATCCCAGGTCAAAGCAACCAGGTAGTGACCCATCAGCTCCCAAGGACGCTTCCCAAACATAACGAGTAACCAGCTGAGCTTCTGCAGAGCAAACCCCTGGTTTGGATGTTGTAGGATGAGCTGCAAAGCCATGACCTGTCATGTTGACATCTGGTTTTCAGGATCTGAAAGGAACTGTTTTCACATTGTTTCTTCTGCTCAACACCTTGTGGGTTACTCAAGGGTATTTAAAACCAGACAGACTTTTCACTGGGAAGATTGACTCTTTTATCAAGAGTCAAGTTCTCTGTGATGTTTGTGAATTAATTTCTTTTTTTAGGATAATGAAGGTCATATCCCCAGGAGAGCGCTTACTCTGCCCTCCTTTCTTCCACGTGCAGAGATAGGAGGGAGAGGTAAGGTGCAGAACTGCAAGAAAAGGGTGAAAGGTAGTGCTGAAGTAATGCTGGAGAAAGGACATGTGGTGAACAGTGCAAAGGGCTAGTTCGTCAATTTGTGCAAGTTGACATCAGTGAAACAAAGTGAGCTGCAACTGCTGGGGAGCTGAACCATTCACTGCAGAGATTTCCCCATCCTCAGCTGCCAAACGGATGAGAGGGCAAGCTGGTAACATACCCTTTTGGGAGACTGTTTCCAAATATTTTCAAACATTTTTAATGTTCCTTTCTTGCTGGTCAGGGTTACATATCCTTGGATAGGGTTTCTTCAACAGGTTTCTAACATCCTTTCACATATCCTTAAAATGGTCTGTAATGTTAGAGAGAGCTCTAAATTTGCATAGTTTAAACCAGTCATAACTACAGAGCTGTTATATCCTGTGCATCTTGCCTCGAGGCACAACGTAAATGAAAGTGCAGCTAAGAATAGGGCCTCGTGTCTCAGCTGAGGGGAGAAGCATGTGCCTGCCTACATAAAGAGAAGTAGGTTACGTTCAGAATAGCAAGAGACTTTTTTCTTTTAGCAAGAGACTTTTTCTTTTCTTTTTTTTTTTTTTAATTTCCTCAGGAATTAAAAAAGAGAGTGTCAAAAGTATCAGCTAAGCAGAACTGATCTATTCTCCTTGCCTCATTCGTAAGCAGGTAAACTATATATGCAGTAAAAACAGACAGACAGAAAATTCCCAAAGGAGAATCTTGTCTTGTTTAAGACATAATGAATTCGGTCTTCAGAGACCATGAAGTCTGAGCGGTTTTAAGCTCTGTAATGTCAGTCGAATAATGATCGCACAAAATGTGTTTGTGTAGGTGAGGTCCCTCTGGTTTGGCTGTTTTCCTGCTATGAAATAGAAAGCTGCTAACCCCTTGAAAAAAAAAACCACAGGGAAATCACAGAACATCAAGTTTGTATAAACAGTGCTTTCAACTTGTATTCTTCATTTAGGGCTTGGTGATAAAATACCTTAGAAATAACGCTTCCGTATGACACAGACTTCTCTCCCAATTGTATGTGCAGACGACCAGAGTGAAACGTCAAAATAAAGAAAATTAAACACGTTGCAAAACAGTTGAGTGTTAAACATGTCATTAACTGAAAATCTTGTGCTGAAGCGAAACACAGAAATCTCAGAAAAACACCCTAATCAAACAAATTTATTTTATTTTTGTTAAGTTAATTAAAAATAGAGTATTAATTCAGTTGCAATGTTACTATGTCATTAACTTGATTAGATATTTTCAGATGCAGAGTATTTTACATTTAGGAGATAAAATCTGGCAGTGTAGCCCAGTGGATATGGAACTGGATTAAGAATTAATCTGTTAATTGGCTGGGCAATTGGGCAAAGCACATAATCCCTCCGCATGCCTCATATTTCTTCATCTTTAATACAGAGTTTTTATGCTCTTCAACTTTCACAAAGTGCTTTGATATACGCAGATAAAAGGCTTATATTAATTATTATAGATGAATACTGAAATGCCATAAAAGCATTGCTTAATGAAATATTGATTTAAAAAATATCAAGTGGGAATAACTCCTTGCCTTAGATATTGAGGAAGCGCCTGTGAACGAGGGGTCTTAGATCAGTCTCCTCGGAGATGATTTGCCACTCTGAACACAGAAGCAGACAGAAAATAGAGGTATTGAGTGTCTCAGTGAAAAAGCCAAGCGCAGGGTCTCCTAAATGACCAACCGGGAGTGCCATTAACAGCCCAACCACGGGCAGCTAAGACGTCACCACCGCTCACGGGAAGATCCCTGGTGACTTCAGTGTCTTTGGGCTGGTTTTGGGTTGGGTTTGTTTTTTTGGTTTTTGGTGGTTTTTTTTAAGTGGAAATAAAACCTAGGGGAGTTGAATATATAATTTCATCTCTTGCAATAAGCTTCCAATTTCGTGCTCTGTCTCCTTCAGTGCAAAGTGGTCTGGACCTAGTGGGGGTGGTAGCATTTAAAGGTTAGTAGCTAATGAGGCTGCGTGGAATCGGAGAGACCAGGGATGGGAGGAGGAGGCAGGGGTTTCTGCTAACTAAATTAGGGAATTAACAGAAAGCTCTTCAGGCTTACATTTGCAGAGACATTTACAGGATCCTACAAACACCTACGGTTTAATGCACCGTGGGTATTTTAGGTGACAGTGGTATGTTGAAGCATTTCGATAACACAGTAAGAAAGTTTCTTAACTGCAAGAGCAATCTGACAACAGCCTTATAATTGATGCTTTATCATTAGAAGTGCTTGAAAATAGATTGGAAAGTTATCTGGAGCATCTGGGAGGTGGAAAATCATGAGTAGGATGCAATGGGTTAAACTAAATAATGTCATCTAGAAAGATGACATAACCCTCACAGTTATGAAATGAAACCTTCCTTTTTATGTTCATATTGATGTTCTTCTCTGAGTTCTGCCCTTTCTTGTGTTACATTTTTCTCTCATCATTCCATGTTTTTTTCAAATGCATTTTTTCACTCTCTTTATGCCATTTTGGATACCAGATGGCACCGAGATAAAACTGACCACAACCGTGTTTCCTGCAGCTACAGTGAACACTGTTGAAAACTTTACCAATCTAACTCAGCCTTGCTTCCCTGCCAGAGAATCACCCTGGGAAGGGTGGCAGGGGACGAGTGGGGCTGACTCAGATCCCGAGCCCCGAGGCTGAGTCTGCCAGCGCACGGCAGGTCACAGAGCCAGCGAGCCTGGCAGTACTGCTCATCCATCAGAAAAAGAGGAGAGACACGTGCAACGCCGTGCTCTCACCTTTGTTCATTTCCCAGCCTAGATCAGCGGTTTATGAAGGGAAATCTGGCTGCTGGAGATGCTGGTGGCACAGCACAGCTGTCAGCAGTTGCACCATGCTCAGGCTGCTGACGAGCCCCTGGAAACCACGGAGGGTTTCGGGCTGCATAAAGCCAAGCAAAGTTCTGACAATCCCCTGACTAGACTCCAGTGCAGCCAGGTATTTTATCGCAGGTGCAATTTTAAGCACATCTGTAATCCCATCGAAACCTGCAGGGCTATTCACATCTCTCCATTCAGGCATTTTCCGTAAGTACTTTGCTGAATCTGTCCCTGGGAGCTTATTGATTTTTTTTTCAAACCATGTTTAGACTGCTTATCCCACACAACAGTTTGCCAAAGTCTAATTAACAACCCCACCACCACTTACGTGACCCAGAAGCACAGTTTAAAGCACAGATGGAGGAAAAGACAGATCAAGTGAAGAAAGATAAAAGCTCCCACAGGATGGAATTCAGATAACCTTGTATCAAATGCCTATGCCAGGAGTAGCCCAGCTGGCTTCCACCAGACCCTTGCAGGGGTAAGGTGATATTCAGTGGGAATTGGGGTATTGGAGTTTGGCACTTAATAGCAGAAAGAACATACTGAGATGTGAAAACACAGAATGAAGAAAACACTAAGCAAGTAGTGAATGTCCGGCACAGCCCAGCCTGCAGAGCCCACTTGTGGTATGTCCGTCGGGAGCCCGCAGAAAAGCAGGATGACCAACCTCGTAACCTCCTGCACCAAGGACAGGTGCCCTGTGCACAGCCTTCTGCAGCCCCTGCGCAGGGTGCGCTGAGACGAGCAGTTCAGTACAGCAGAAATAATGGAGGTCAACAAAAAACCCACCACTTTTACAGGTTTATGGCATGGGGGCTGGGGAAATCGTTCATCTGTCTAATCTGCAGCAATGCATTTCTGGCTTTTCATTGGCATCAGCAGGAGTACTGCCGGCGCAGAGGCTCAAGACACACCAATTCATGTTCCTCTGTCCTTCTGGGACACTGTGCCGAGAACAAGAGCCATGTGTAAAAAGAAATCAAGACCAGCCGAGAGGAGCTTAGGATTTAGTTTTGCCTTTTGTCCTCGGAGCAGGAGTTCAGTCCTCTGTTTCCACGACTGCCCTGTGCCAGTCGTTTTCTTGGGTTAGCCTGGTCAGTGATCCTACACCAGCAGACAATACAGCAGCACAAATCAAAAATATCTCAACAGAAATAATTTAAAGGGATGTTCTAGAAATAGACTGAGTTCTCACCCAGGGGGTTGGTTTTGCCAGTGATGGTGGCTTTGATGTGCCTTCTACAGACACTATGCTAAATTCATACATCCATCTCATTTTAAAGAGTAGGAAAATTAATCCTTATTTTAGCTCCGTCACTTCAGAGAATGTACACCAAGAAGGACTCAGCCCATTAAAATAGATTTGAACTCAAGTCAGAGAGGTGAAAGTCTAATGCTTTATGACTATCCATTAAGTATCTAGTAAAAGTGCAGAACATTCCAGATTTTATCCATCTGATTTTATAGTTATCTGAATAATGGAGACAAATCTGAAAGCTGGATCTATTAAACTCTTCACATAAAAAACAAAAGCTGGGAATCAGCAAAAAACTGGAAAGTGTGAAAAGTTTCAATTCAGTTCCCTTTTTTTTCCCCCCACTGTAACTTCTCTCCCACTATCGTTTTAGTGATTCAAATTCTACTCCACCATCTGTTTTGAACAGAAACAAATGGAGTGTGTCTAATTTCTGGAAATTCTGAAATAACCTGGGTAATCTGGATCCAACAAAGAATCTGAGTACGAGTCAGCTTTCCAATCTTTGTATTACACAAGAAAACGCAGCTGAGACTGGGTCAAAATAATGTTTATGGAACAGAATGCAAACATTGAAACAGAGTAAATATAAACCCCAAAATATATTTATTTCTTCACTGCATTGCTCCACCTAATGTGCCTGTTACCTTGAGTGACAGGGTAGCGTCTCACTTCAGCTGGCAGACTACGTAACAAGTCCGAAGGACATTCACAGCAAAGTTACTCAAGAAAGTTGCCCTAAAGCGCGGGATTAAAAGTTGAAAGTGACTATCAAATCTGTAATCTAACTTGGCAGATTAGAAACCATGTTTTTAACCTCGTCAGCTGCCCGTAAGTTACACAGCATGAAAAGCAACCCTTCCCCTTGATGACCAAGGCGACTGTACATCATCTTTTCACTGCGATATGTGAGGGAGATGACAGATGAGCCTCCTCTATGTTCCTGTTCAATGCTGAGAGACACAATATTAATGACAATGCACATCAACCCCTCTCTGGGAAAAAAGTTTTTAAAAAGAAAGATTGAGGAAAAGAAAACGCCTTAGCTCCTTTCCACGCAATAGCCTGTAGGTTTACACACAGCTAACAGTCAGATGAGAGTGAGAAGAAATAGAGCTGTTACTCCTCCCATTAAAGGTAAGTATAAATAGTTACACAAGCACCCTATGAAGATTGCTGGTTAAATGTACAGTGACTAACTAGACATCACAGTGTGGAGTCTTCGCTTCCAAACAACACATCTGCTGAGCACTGCAGACTTACCTTATAATGGTTTATAAAACAGTCAGGCTATTAAAACAGGTAACTGCCTTTCGATTTCCTCAGCGAAAGAGCTTGTTCTGTCAGCCCAGGAGGCTAGAAATGAACTTCTGGTGGGGACTTTGATCACTTCTGCTGGTCTTTGGTCTTACAGGCTTCAGATAGGTGGTTTTTAAGTCATGACCTAGTGTGGGCAACATCTAGCTTGCAGGTACACAAAAGCAGCCAGTGGAAGTCTGAAATCCCTGAAGTCTGAAAGCTTTCTTCTTTAAGCACACCTGCAGATGTACCTAAGAGTCTTTCGATGGTCCCATGGCCAACACACTCCTTAGTTTTTCTTTGCAATGTGTGTAGGATTCAGACAGAAATGATGACAGTGCTAGTTCTGGAGATTAATGGGTGTTGGACTCACCTTAAGAGCAAGCTCTGTGGCAGTTCTTAGCACGGCATTATCCTGATGAATGGCACCCAGCTCAAGTTTAGCAGTCAGAGCCCTTGATGCTGCCACTTTCCTCTGCGAAGTTTTGACAAATAAGAAATAAATCTCAGTGCAAAACAGAATTATTTCAGCATTGTTCACAAGATAGTAATACCCACAGGCCCCTTTCAGAATCAGGACTGTCTTGCTCTGCCATTGTACAAGTAATCCCATCCCAGAAGTTAAAAAAAAGCAAGTCTCATAAAAAGACTGTGAGTCAGATAAAATTAAGTGCAAATAAAAACTGCACCGCAGAGCATCCTGAGCCCTGTATGAGTGACAAAATTTGCAAGAAAAGAAAATTGATATTATTTTAAAATTATTTGAAAAGTACTAGAGGGGGCTTATATATCCCTTAGAAGATGAAGCCAGCAGTGGGAGGGAGAAGAATACAAATAATTTTTGCAAAGTTCTAAATGATGAATCATTGTCACTACTGGTCACCAAAAAAATGTCCCTCTTAAACCATTCTTTTAGATAAAACAATATTCTTGTTTAAAAAACATCTTCCAGTCTGCCAAGACTAAATTAACTCTACATCATCACAGTACAGGAAACAATTTCACAGAAGAGTTTTATTACGTTGCAATTAATGGACCACATCTTCACGGCCCACCACAGGGCTACGCAGAGCTACCTTCACTTGCCTCTGCAGTGTTTCCGTGTTGCTCAGTCTGTCTAAATAGTCCTGCTGAGAAGCAAAATATATTTGCTTGGGCAGTGGGCTGCTGGGCTGCTCTTTTGTGACTACTTCAGCACCTCAGGTAGCCCAGGTATCTCTACGCACCACTGCTTGGAGCTGCCTGTGTTCCCATTTTTCACCTTCATTGCTGTGGAACACACATTGAGTGTCCTTTCCTCAAGAAATCCTATGTGGTAGCACCTCTGGTTCCCTAATTAGGATAAGACTGGATGCAAACAACATAACAAACATTAGAAAAATAGATCCTTCTGCATTAATAATCTCTCCATAACAAATCTGGACCTCAAATGAATTTAAGTGCTGCAGTCTTAGGATTCATATTGTAACAATGTAAATTCTTAAGAATGATTATTTACTTTTTTTAATTACCATTAGCTACATTTATAGCATTCAAGGAGAGACATGATTTTAAAACAAATGTCTTGGGAAGTTAGAGTAATTGCTTTCAGACAGCAAATCCACTGTGCAGAAGCCAACCTGCTTGGTCAATTTCCCTTGAAAAGATTATCTGCTTTAAAATATGTACCAAACCAAACAAACACTTTGTTTCCTTTTCAATATAGGCTCCATTTTATCTAATGAGGCAGACACTGAAGCAGTACTTTGCATATCTGGCTTTTATGGATCAAAGAATAAATATTGCCTTGCATGTGGATTTTATTACTGTCAGGGAATAGTTCGTCTTTTTTTTTTTTTTTTTTTTTTTTTATGCTTATATTATTAGACACCACTGTCACATAGTGACTTTTAAGGTTTTTACAATGTGTTAAGATAGGTCCACAGATGAAGCTTGATAGAATTCAAAGTAGGAAATAATTTTTCATCTGCTTCCTTCCTCTGCTGACCATTTGACTTTCTTGATCCAACTGGGTATGTGAGTGAGTACTACCTCTATTTAAGCTGATGTAATGCCTTTAAAATGTATCTTAACAGAGGCAGTAGACACAATCCTGTAATAGTTTAGTTCTCTGTCCAATTTATTAGTTTTCTGTCACCATTTTAGAGATTGCCAGACTCCTGTAACACTATGATTTTTTTCTCTGCACTTTATACATGTGACACTTGATAAACTATTTAATAGCACCTTGTGGTGAACTCCCTTCAAAGAAAAATTCTCTCTCCTCCCACCTCTGGCCCCACCTCCAACTCCAAATCTGCAACAGACCCTAAGGACTAAGGTTATAAATATGTATTAATTAAAAAAGAAATAAAAAAAAAATTAAGTGAGCACAATAAGAAAGTATCTGCCCTTGAACAACAGACAGAAACTTAGATCTGCTACAAAGCAATTTTAAATACTCCTTATGCATAAAAGTTATCCCACTTGGACATCCTACCAGATGGATGCTTCTTGGCTATGTTCAAACTTCATCAACAAGGGCATTTTCTGTAGATCTGTCTGCAAGCTCTGAGCAATTATGTGGCTATAAATTCAAGACTCAGCTTCATCTTTTGACTTTGATTCAGCTTTTGCAACGAGAGGCAAAAATCTTTGGGGCTGAAATTTGATGTGGCTTAGCTTTACTTCAAGCAGTCTTTGGCCTCTCTTTTACCAGAAACTCCCTATCATTTTATAACCTTGCAAAAGTTTTCATAGCCTGAAGATGTCTCTCAGGAAAAAACTGAATTAAGAGATATCTTTCTCTTTAGTAGGCTGCAGATTTAAAGCAATCCTTCTTTTACGGACTTCCAATATAAGAGAGGTACTAGAGAAATAACTACAGTCTAACACCTGATATTTGGGATGCTGCAAAAATAGAACAACCTTCCTGTCAATCAGATTAAAAATGAAGAATAAATGTTGTATAAATACTAACAATGAAAGCTGGTAAAAACAAAAAAAACCCACACACAAAAAAACAGTCCACCACAACAAAGAGAAATGAAGATGGGAAAAATCTCCAGTTATGTTGCCTGGATACTAAAAACAACAGATATGAGAAATAGCCGGGTGAATAAAGAAGGACATGCCTCCTCCCTCCCACTCTCCTCTCCCACCAAGACAAGAAATCCTTGCCCAAGAGCTAAGATTAATGTGGACCTTAGAAAAATGACTGTATCCCAATTAGCACATCAGTTCTTATTTAAAACACAAAACTTGATAACCAGGAAAATTTGGAGAACTACCTAGAATCTTTATCCCCAGAAATCTGTCACACTGCACTTCTGAAAGAATGGGTGTTGTTGCTCAGGGGTCAGTATCAGGGCCAGTGCTGTTTAACATCTTTTTTGGCCACATGGACAGTGATTGAGTACATCCTCAGCAAGTCTGCTGATGACACCAAGCTGTGTGCTGTGGTGGACACGCTGGAGGGAAGGGATGCTATCCAGAGGGACCTTGACAGGCTGGAGAGGTGGGCCTGTGAGAACCTCATGAAGTTCAACAAGGCCAAGTGCAAGGTCCTGCACGTGGGTCGGGGCAATCCCAAGCACAAATACAGGCTGGGCGGAGAATGGATTGAGAGCAGCACGGAGGAGAAGGACTTGGGTTTGTTGGTGGATGAGAAGCTCAACATGAGCTGGCAATGTGCACTTGCAGGCCAGAAAGCCACCCGTATCCTGGGCTGCATCCAAAAAAGAGGGGCCAGCAGGTCAAGGGAGGTGATTCTGCCCCTCTACTCTGCTCTCGTGAGAACCCACCTGGAATACTGTGTTCAGCTCTGGGGCTCCCAACACAAGAGGGACATGGAGCTGTTGGAGTGGGTCCAGAGGAGGGTCACCAAGATGATCCGAGGGCTGGAGCACCTCTGCTATGGAGACAGGCTGAGAGAGTTGGAGTTGTTCAGACTGGAGAAGAGAAGGCTCTGGGACACCTTCTAGCAGCCTTCCAGTACCTGAAGGGGCCTACAAGAAAGGTGGAAAGGGACTTTTTGCAAGGACTTGTAGTGATAGGACAAGGGGCAATGGATTTAAACTGAAAGAGGGGAGATTTAGAATAGATCTAAGGAAGAAGTTTTTCCTTCTTGAGGGTGATGAGACACTGGAAAAGGTTGCCCAGAGAAGTTGTGGATACCCCATCCCTGGAGGTGTTCAAGGCCAGGCTGGATGAGGCTTTGAGTAATATGATGTAGTGGAATGGGTCCCTGCCCATGGCAGGGGGGGTTGCAACTAGATAATCTTTAGGATCCCTTCCAATCCAAACCATATGATTCTAAGATTCCTGAAAAATAATTCTGACAGAAAATAAGAATTATCTATGTAAAAGAGTAATATGAGCACAAGACAAGTTGAAGATACAATGAACTCAGGGTGGCGTACAGAATGTACTTAACGATACGCCTTGACTGAGAGAAATGAAGTGTCAGCAGCTATCCATGGGGGATGAACTAGCAGGTGTCAGAGAGCAATCTGAGAAATTATGACTTGGCAAAGGAATTTACTTACCAGGTAAACAAAGGCTTCTAGCCAGGGGTTTAAGCACAGTACTGCAGTCCATTCACATGACAGAATGTTGATGAAAGGAGCCGAGTCCCCACCCACTTGCTCAACTCCCTCTTTTCCGGGGCAGCCAAACCACGAATCCAGCCCCTGAAGCACCAGCATCAGCTCATCTGCCACACAGAGTGGGGATAGCATTGATCCTTTGAAATCCAAGTAACCCTTCCTTGGTTACAAGTACCTATATTTGGAATATGAAAACAGGTAGCTATGGGGTGAAGTCTGGGAAAAAAGAATGGAAGGTGAAATGCGAAACGTGGAGTGGGCAAAGACAGAAAGTCACAGCTGACCAGGTGGGGAACAAGCTCCTGAGGTACTCTTAAAAATTTGTCGTTAAACGAGTATTCCATTTCCAAATGCCAAAATGACTATGTCCAAAAAGCAGTTCATTAAATGTCAGGTGAACACTGAGATCACTGAGCTTTTCTAACATTTCCCTAGGAACAAACTGACCGTAACTGTGCTAAATTCTTCTGCCAGTGGTTAATTCAATACAGATGGATCCCACTGGAAAAGGACGAAGTACCAGGACACATCTGTGTGCGTTGATGTCCATAGCCCAGAGTTCACCTGCCTTTCATATAGGTGAAATGGAGAGATACAAGGAGTCAAAAGATTCTGCCTAGGTGACATTCAGTGTCCCAAGGAAAACATCCACTTTAACTTTGAGCGGTGGGACAGTAAAACGGTACCTGATTTTGTGACTTTAGAGGAATATAACTGTGGTCAATACATCAAAAATGAGTTTCATATGACCAATCCTCCGCCTTCCTGAGCAAGGAAACGGGATGTGAGTAAGATGCAATTTGACATCCTAATGACAGGTGAAAGAAGACAAGGTTTGAAGTAGCTCAGGCAAAAAACTTCCCTCCACTATACCGACAAAACTGGGACAATCCTCTGAGGTCAGCTGCTATCATAAAAGGAGGCTGCTCCAAACAATGACTTGTTGAAGCTGAGGAAGGCAATAAAAGAGCTGGGCTAACCTAGCACACACAAAACTGGAATCAAAGATCTGAACTGAGGAGTTTTAGGACTGCAGCACTGGGAGGGATGGCAATGCATCCCTTTGTGGAAGCTAGGACATGCTTCCCATTAGAAGACGAAGATGAACTGGATGAAATACAGTCTTGAGCTTTTGGACTAGCACCTTAAGTGATTTGCATCAAGGGCAACTAGTGAGGGATTAAATGTAACTTGTCCTCTCCACAGTCACACCAGTAGGTAGGTAAATACACATGGAGTCACACCAGGGTTCAGTATCGCTCGCCAGCATGGTGATAAGGTGACGATCCAGGTGTGCAGATTTGAGCATTAGACAGGTTTATTTGGCAGCTCTTCAAAGAACCTCTGTATTTTTTAACTCATCCTTGTTGTAGCCCGTGTCACTGAGATTGTCTTCATCCTGAAAAAGAGTGGTGTGGAGTTCTCTGCCTTGTGGGTGCCATGTTCCACCCCCTGCAAAACAGTGCACAGAGCACTTCATGTCTGTACTTGAAGAAACACTCATACCGCAAGCAGCAGGACAGACCTTTCAGCCATACACAGCAAAACTGCGGCACGGGACGTTAGGGTAGAACCTGAGACCCACCAGTCTGTGGACACAAAAAGGGTGCTCACCGGAGACGGTTATGGCAAATTCTTCAGCTGGGCATCAGTTGCCGTTGCCTCCTGAGCCAAACAAACACGGTACAGTGTGGAAACTCTCCAATTAAAAGTTTCTCTTATTCTGTAAAGAGGTTCCAGCGCAGGTGATACGCCGTCAAAAGGAGCGTCCCAGCGCACTGTTCAGCTGATGTGACCGGCTATAACACCAGAAGCACTAAAATTTGCTGGCTTCTCAGCATTGAGATGTTCTATATCCTGATGGTTATGAGGTTAATTTGCATTCAGTAAAAAGCATCAGAACAATGGCAAGCTGCGACCAAGACTTAAAACAGTACATACATGAAAACGAAGTATATGTGCACCTGAACCATACTGCATGATACTAGACATCAAAGGACTCAAAGCCAAGTGTGTCACAAATTCACCCTAGAAAATTAAGCTATTCAACTGAGTGCCACTCTTTGTTTCATCTAAAGCAGCAAATATTTTTTGCTTTTAAATTGGGAGCACACACAGACCCTCTGGATTATGGGCAGTGGCTACTCGGTAGTCTGCTATCAGATCCTTCGCAGCATAGTCCATGAGAATATTTCAATTTGGTTCTGCATGTTTTTGGTAATATAGAATTATTTGTATCATAAAACTGAAGATGTTCTATGTTCTTATCATTTGCTGATAAGAAATGCATCAGTCTTGCAAGCTCAGCAGCTAGTAAGTATTATGTATATCTTGGTTTTGGTCATGAACCGTATCTTTTAGCAGGAAATGAAAATCTCTTGTGGAATAGTATGAAACCCATGCTTACAAAACACATCAGTGAAAAGCGTTGCCGATGTCTCTTCAGAGGATTTAACTTGACCGTGTCACATTAATCACCTCTCAAGTAAAGGAATGACTCATAATTGTTTTCCATTACCTTGTGTTTGCTTTTTCAGCATTGCAAAAAAGTCTGGGCCAGGACTGTGGATTGTAAATCTCATCAGACTTGCAGACAAGTCTTTGAGTGTTTTTTGCCATGCTGTGTTGCGTGTTAGCCTTTTTCTTCTGATTATAAAAATCTGTTTCAAATATAAGTATTTCTGAAGCATCGTGTTTTCAACCTTCTGTTCCTTCGAACACAATGCTCCTGTCAGTACTCATAGATGGTAAAACTAATCTATAGAGCTGTTCCATATCCTCCAGGATAACCTCAGACCTATTTACTTTTCAATGAAGTGACTGAAAACTACTGTGTACTAATACTCAAATAAACAGACTGTATTTGCAGCTAACAGAAAGATATTTTTGCCAATGCAGCAAAACCTCTATAAAGAAAAATTTACGTGACTACTTAAGGAAGCAATGGAAACATTCATTTCTTAGGAGGATTGATCTTCTAATAAAGGTGGATTAGAAATGTGCTTCATGTGTCCAGTGATGTTTCTTTTTCCTTTTTTTTTTTTTTTTTTAACTGGCTTTTCTGTATCTTACTGTTTCCTGATCTTCTCTGTTGTTTGGCTGGTTTATTTAGCCACTTTCCCGTACCAGTACTACTGATCTTGGGTGTCATCATAATGAACAGTGCAATTTTACACAGTAAAATCCATTTGAGAATAGTGGCTTACTAGGTTTAAGATCTATACTGAGTCCTTCAGAAGTGCACACCCACAGAGGACTCTTGACAGAAAAATGGCATCTCCTGATCTTTCTTTTGAGAAGTGTCCAGGGCACACATGATACAAGTAGGGAAAGAACATAGCAAAAAGTTAGTTACAACTCAAGGGTGTAGGACAAATTGTGGGCAAAACCAGTCAGCTCAAGATGCACAGTGAGCCAGGGTAAAAACCATAAAAGACAGAATCTGTCAGCAAAGAGGTCAAAGAAGAAACTAGCAAGTTTGGGGGAAGGATTTAACAAAATCCAAGAGGGCACCAGAACTTCAGTTTATGGTTTAGCCAGATGCCTAATTCTTACTGGGGCTTTAGAATTGTCCTGAGAGATCATGTTTACAAAATCTGACAGCTTAAAGACTAGAGACTGGGGAAAGCTATCTGCGCTTTTCAGATTATGTGCTGTTAGTAATATCCACAACAGAAGGATTTCGACCAACTTGGACCTGGGGAGAGGCATGGACAGCCATTCCCTTTCAAATCATTTAATCCAAATCTTTGGAAATCAATTTCTAATTGTTTTTTCCCCAAGTAGACGTTTCCTTGAAGACAAAGTGTTGTTACAGGTTGGCACAGTTGAGTTTTCATGTTCTTCCTCGTGCTCATGCCCATTGAACGGTTGCCAGTGGATTACCGCAGCACCGTGTTCCCAGACTGGGAAAAGGATCAGCTTTCAAATATGTGAGAAATACAAGGAGAAAAGGAAAAAATAAGCAGAAAAGATTACGTGAAGAAATCAGTAACATCTTATCCAGTCACCAAGTAATTGGAAAGATTCTGTCAGACCAAAGAAAATCATCAAATGCTTTTAACCAAAAGGAGTATGAAGTATTCGTTGAATATATGTATTGACAGTCAAGAGGTAGAGCAGATCTTCATACCAGTGATATCAAGATCTCTTGTATCTCTTTATATAAGAGATAGGGCTACTTTATCTGGAGGCTTACGGAGCTCTCAAGCGCTGGATTTTCAAGGGAGGAACTATTTTGACGCAGAAGTGGGTTAACACAGCAGCTGAAGGCACTATCTGATTTGAAACCACTGAACTCACTTGACTGAAGATAGTTACGGCAAGGGGGCTACTCTGGCAAATAAAAAGTACACCCACATCTGCAGTCAGCCACATCTGCAGCCTGGGTTTGATTTAGGCAGTGCTATGAAATGCAGAACAGGGTTCCAAGTTCATGCTTTGTGACCTTGCAAGCTGGAATAAGGTTGATTAATAGGAAATTTCCTTTCTTCCATTATACCAATCATTATACCACAGGGATATGACCTTTTGCTCAGATACTCTTACACATTCATATCCAGGCCCTTCTGGAAGGAACTCAGGGGTAGATTTTATTCATCTAACATAGTAGTTAAACCATGAACTTTGCTCCAGGCACTGGAGCAAGCCCCACCTTTGGCTTCTTTTTCATATTGACCGTTTCAACTAAATATTCATTTAAAACCTCTCTGTTCCCTAACAGCAGACTGATCTCAAAACTTACCAACTTCAATGCTGAGAAAGAGACATTCCCCAATCCAGAACTTGTTCTCTCAACTCTAACAACATAGCCCATTCAGCCAGAAAGACATTACAATTACCCGAAGCGCTTTGCTTTCCCAGCTGGGCACTGCTTGCAGAGCTGGGTAGGAGCAGCACTGCCTAGCGGTGCACGAGGTCATCCAGAACCTCATATCCCCTGTCCTGACACACACAAGGGCTTCAGGGCACTCCTCCTGCTGACTATCGAGACAAAGGAATCAATCAGTAGGCTACCGAACAGATCTCCGATGGGCAGATGGAGGGCTGACATCTGACAGGGTACTGGAAGCTGCTGTTCAGTTGTAGAAGGACATTAAAAGGACTCCAGGTCACTTACTGGGTGTTGCAATGAGGAGCACATGCAGCCTGTGTTGCCCGAGTAAGAACTGAGAAAACTCCGTATCACTGCAACGTCCTTGGTGATATACTGTGCCCTCTCGCTTAAAGGACACTCTGCTCTGCTTATTTTTTCCTTTTTGGCTCTTTATAACTTCCTACTTTTTTTTTTAAGATTATGCTTTAGTATCAGATTTTGTACGAAACTGGGACCACTGCCATTCATCCTGTGAGAGACACTAAGTGAACACAGCTCTGAAGGGATCAGTTCACTTTTATGGGCTTGTTTTTTCTACATTTATCCGATGTACTTCACTTCTGTTGCCCTAAATCAGATTCCGAGGATGATTTAGCTTGCTGCAATCCCTAAGGATGATGTGGGGAAACGGGGATGATTTTATTCATGTGGGGAGTTTGGCTGCAAAGGAGAAAGTGAACCACTCATAGGTTGGACTCAGAGTTTGCTCCAGAAACGGCCAAATGGTTAATAATTCCCTTGTCCTGAAAGGCCAGTCTTGTTTTATCTCCCTTCTCATATAGATGTTGCTCTCTCTCAGAGTTTCAAATGTGGAGCACTGGAACAACCTCCACAAAAGCTTTACCCTACCCAGAGCTGTACTGAATGCTGATGAGATAGAAGAAGGGGTCCCCTTGGGAGCAGAGATGAAGCAGAGGAGGAGAAAGGTCCCTTTTTGTTCTCGAGGACTGCAGTACATATATCCAGGCTGTGTACGAGCTGGAAGAGGCAGGAATGTGTTAGGAATTAGAAGAGGAGAAGATGGCAAAGACCCACCATCACAAGGCCTATCTCCTGACTGAGACATCAGGGATTTATCTGGGATGCAAAGCGCTACTCCTCTGACCTCATTCCCCACATGGAAGAGATCTGGGCAAAAGTACTGCTCATCATGGAGAAAATATTCTTGTCCCTTCCAGAGTGAACAGCTAAGCTAACAACATTCAGTCCAGGCTACGTTTTGACCAATGCAGGCAGCTTCTCTAATCTTTTCCTGATCCACTGTGGTCCAGGAAAGAGGCAGAGCTCACTAACCGGCAGTCTGAGGTGCAAACCACTGCTCACAGCCTCAGCTGTGCCCCAATGCTCAACAGGGAGCCAAGGGTGGAACAGGAGGCATGGTCCTTTCCTCGCTCCCCTGGGCTTTGCCCAGATTCATTCTCTGCTGCCTAGAAGGATATTGGCTATGGCAAACACTTCAAAAGCAGAAACAAATCCAACAAAGCAAACCTTCAAAATGCTTACTGCATACATTAATTGCATAATTTCTGAAACCAAGTTGCTTTTTTGTGACACCTCCCCCCTTTTTTTTTTTTAAAACAAAGCTACATTTCTTAACACTCTGGAGGCAGAAAAACAAACAAGTAAGTGATAGAAAAAAAAGCAGCACTCTCATGCTGCCCATGAAATGCAGTTTAGTTAAGTGGCCCTACTATGGAACCTGTGGATTGGAACATGAAGAAACAAAGTCAGCTCACCTGTACTTGAGGTTAACCTCACCATCTCTTCAGGTTAACCTCCATGAGACAATGTTTCCAACACAGTGCAGATGCAAGGAGTCTTCTTAGCACTGACCAGGGAGTGCTGCTTCTCCTCCCTTCACTTGTCCTCAATGACCAGAGGGTGCATTCCGAAAAAGATGATCTCGTGATCCAGCATGTCCAATCCTAAAACGAGTACTCTACAGAAGACGTCAGCTGTCTGCACATGTGTATCTGTACAGTCATCTCACAGACAGCTACTACATTGGTTCAGATTTCCTTGAATGTATGCTGCCTGTTATCGCAGAGAAACAGTTAAGGTGATGACAGTGATGACGTTAAAAGTGCACGGAAAGAGGAATTGCTCTAACAAGGTGATAATTTTATTTGAACAGCTGGTGAAGACACTTATGCTCCCAATATGTGTAGAGCTACACATTGCCTTCCTATGATTTCAGTAAGCAGAGAAAATCTTGGAAAACTATGGAAGATATTTTGGCCTCAGTAGAGAAGGAACTAACCTTGTCAGTGAGAAGGACAAGTGCTTTCTGGATATATAGCTCAAGACAGCTGGGCAGCATCTGATTCGTAACAGACCAATATTTTCTCCTATCTCTTGAGAAACAAAATAATGAAGGGAGGAAGGGATCATCTAAACACTTTACTGCAGTTAAAGTTACAGCACACAATTTGGTCTGATAACACAATTACAAAGGCCAAGGGAAAATCCCATAAAATTGATTCATTGCTATGGAAATTAGAAATCACTTTATGCAAGACTTGCAGACAAAAGCATCTTATTGGTTCATCTCTATGAGACACCATCAACAGCGTATCAGACGGCAGCACTGTAGCTCATCCACCTAGCTGCAATCACTGCTGTTCAGAAGGTCAGTCTGGCTGATCCATAGAAAATAAACTTTCACACACTGGCTCAAAATGTTGTTCATTAGTCAAATAAGCTACACAAGGGTCCAAAATGGTAAGATACTTATTGACTGGACAATAGGCAGTATTAAGCTCTGTGAGAAAATTCACAATCTTTGAAGATATGACATGTCAATACAGTCAAACAATGAAATGTTACTGATGCTGTCAGAAAGCAGAGAACATGAGATGGAACAAGCGTGAAGGGGAGCTTATACGATCTTATCACAATAAAATGTGATTTTTTTTCTTTGACCAACGTACGACTTAGCGTTTCAGTAAATTCTTTATGCTTGGGAAGACTTCAGAGTCTTTAAAATCAGACTGTAGGAAATGAAGCTGAAAGTCATAACTCAAAATTGATGTGTCAATAAACCCAGGAATTAAAGTGGAATTTGAAAGCCTCTTCTGGAGAGCCAACGCAGGTTTGGCAATCAGTCAAAATTTGAGATAGCAAAGTTATGTTTGTCTATCTACCTACATATTTTATTTCAACAAAAATGGAATGCAGAAATTTGCAGACATTTCATATTTTATTAAGAAACAGGAATTACATGCCTGAGGCTGAACTGGGCAAAGACAATCTAACGTACTTGTACTCCACAAGCATTAAAGTGCTATTAGCGTCGTTTTTGCAAAATGATGTACAAATGGTTGTTCTTTACCAGTAAGTTGGTATTTTCAAGGTAGTTCTCACACTGGTTTTCATTTTAGGCCCAGAACTCCAAGTCTTCACGTCGAAACAATACTGATGCTTGTTTACACCCAAAGCAAAAGATTTCCTTCTTTTGCCAGTAGTCCGTTTGAGGCAGATTTTGATATTATAGCTTTGAGAGCAGTACAGTCACGGAAAATACTCTTTACTGTCTGAGCAAAGATGAATCAAATGTTTTTAAAATGCACCAAAAGATCTGAAAGTAGATTCAGTAATTCTTACTCATTCAAATTTCCAGACTCAGAGCTCAATAAATCTCTGCAAATATCCTCCTTCAATACCATCAGAAGCCTTGGTAATTTCAGTCCTGGATTACATCCAAGAGATATTACAGACCAATGCTTCGCTAGGACCCTGAACTGAAGAGAGCCTGGGATGTATTCCTTTCCTTTCCTGCAGTAAATGCTCCAAAATACCCACAAGACCCACTCTCCAAAACTATGTTTTACCAGAACGCACAAGAGAAGTTTGAAGACCTTCAGCACTGTGCTCCCACACCAACCTGGTGTATTCAGTTCTGAATAGGCTATGTGCCTTCATCCTCCCAGGAGGTGTTTTTCATTCCTCCATCTCTGAGGTATGGCATTGGGTCTAGTCCTTGCTGCCAGAGATCTCCCATTCTCCTGAGGCATCCCCTAGTTTGCGCTGGAGCTTGTTTGTCTCCCGTTCTCTGACGCTGGTGGGACACCAGGACTTTTATTCAAACTAAGCAGGGGCAGCTGCTCTCAGAGGAAGACTAATCTCCTCCTCCCTAGGTCCACTGAGGCCTAGAGAGCAGCAACCAGAATAAAAGCCTTCTTTTCTGCAAGATCTAATAAAAAAACCCTAAATAGATCTGCTCTTTCACAGTTAGTCAATTTTCTCTCCTTACTCAGGAGCCCTTAAATAAGTGACAATGTTCTTTTCTAAGATGGTACTGGTTATGCCATCGCTACCTGATAATGTACAACCCCAAAGCTTCTCATTACATACAGAAAAGTCTTTCTAAAGTGTTTATTTCTGAGTGCTCCTTGACAAAAGATAACAACTGTACTTCTTACCATGAGGTATACAATGGCTTTTATTGTGGCTTCTGACAATAAGACATTCGGTGCATTTAGCAAAAAAAGAAAAGGCAACCACTGCTAAAGAAATCATAAATCTCTTCATCCATCTACAAACAAGGATAAACACCAAATAAATTTTAAAAAATCCTTGCTATCTCAGGCTTTCTTTTTTCCATCTTTCCTTTTAACATTACTTTATCACTTTTAAAATTAAATTTCCCACTAAAGTCAGATTTAAAATGCTTTTTTTTGTTATCCCACACTTTGATTTTGGCCAAATTTGCACCAAGGCTGACACTTATGGGTTAGTTCAAAGTACTAGATACAGTTACACAACTGGCCACAGTTTTCATAGTTAACTCTGGTTTACTTCGCTTCCCCAATTTTCTTCCCATTCCCCTACTATATAAGATTTCTCTTCCTCTCTGCCTAATACTTTCTTTGTATATATACTTTTGCTGCCTTTTCCAGTGTTTCTCCCCCTTTCCTTACAGTTTTCCAACTCCCAAATTCCAGCCTTGGGAATATCCATTACTCTATCTTCTCCCTCCTTTTTCCCATGTCCAGTTTCTTCCTACTCTGTCTTTGACGTCTCCTTTACTTTTTCAGCTGTGCCTGACAATTTGTCCAATACTTCTTGCACTCTAACCTGGTCCTGCCTTCACCCTGTCCTTCAGGACTCATCAATGACTACCTATATTCACACATAACTCAATCCCTCTCTCATACTCGGGCAGTGCCTTAGTATGTCCTGCAACCACTCAGGAGGGTCTGCACCTCGCTCCAGACCTGACTTCCAGAACTTAAGCTCTGGAAACTGAGGGAAAACACTCAGGGGCAATGTCCTTACACAGGACATAGTGTCCCACAGGACCAGTAGAGAAGCCAGGACCTAAGTGTCAAGCAGAAGAGGATCTTCCCAGCTGTGCTAACTACAAAGCACTGCTACCGCTGGCAGGCAGAGGGAACGGTGGGGATGCGCTCACCTGCAGAGACACACCAACCTATGCAGTCTAAGATGAGCGAGCTGGCAAGCTACTGTCGAACAGCCAGACTGAGGATGTGATGTCTGTGGGTGGGAGTGTTGCATCTGCAGAAGATAAGGCACGTTTGCCAGTGGCTCCAGACAAGACTTGATTTTGGCAGCCTGCCTCACAAGTTGTAGAGGGTTCTGCTGTGGAAGGGTGACTCATTTCTTCTTTCCAACAGGATGACAGTGTTACCTTGAGTGGTACAGTATTGTCTGGCATTTCAGCTAAGAATTACGATAAATGAGTTTTTTCTCTTCAATGCCCTTTACTCACACGTCGGCTGTTAATGACTTTATCTCACACATTAGACAACCGGTGCAAATCTCTTCAGCATTCTAGAGGTGACAGCACAATCCCTAAAATTTGTTGCTAATAAAGCAATACAAAAAGCCCAAAACAACCCTCCAAAGGCAACAAAGCAGGAAATTTGGCACAAGAAGACCTAAACAGCAGCTATTCAAAACCTACCTTTCGGCTATAGTGTCTCGAGCAAACAAAGCTCACAAGAAAACTGGCTGGTTGAGTATTGCTGGTTGAGTATTAACCATCCCTGTTTTAGGCATCTGGTAGAAAAAAGTCTTGTTCAGGGAGTCCCTTAAGGAGGAAGAAAGACAACCTAATGCCAAAGATTTTTATTTCCTCTCACCTTCTATTAGCCTGCAGTGGAGTGTTGTATCCTACGCCTGTTATCAAGGTGCAGCAGTGAAGTTGTCTGTCAGTGAGCAGCAACAAACAAGAATTAAGATGACTTTTACCTTCTCATACTGTTCCTGAACCTCTGTTCATCTGGAAGTAATGTGTGAAAATATGACTAAGTTGGCCTTTAAGACATTGTACTTTATTTCTTCTTGTTAGATGTAAAAATGGTGGTGGACAACACGAGGAAGGACCAACAAATAGCTTTGAGAAATCTGTCAGACTATTTCAGTGTTCTTCGTTACATACTCTGAGACTTCTCCCCTCAGTTATACAGCATACTACTTAGATTCATTGGCATGCATGCAGTGCTAAGAAGTCGTATTTGTTCTCAGTGCCAAAAGTAAACACTGAAATCAGTTACATTTTGATTATTTAGAACAACAAAAAAAACAACTAAAAAAGAACAAAGATAATCAAATGAAGTTAAAATAGCCCAAACTAAACCAATCCATTTTTAAATTCCAAATTTATTTTGACAAATTTGCAATAAGCTTTCAATCATGTGAATAACAATTCAAAAGAATAGACATTTTATTAGCTGTGTATTTTCTTACTACTTTCATATTCTTTTTAGATCTAAAAAATAGACTTTATTCCTGGTCCCTCACTAGTATGCAAATTTCTTTCAGAATCAAGTAACACACATAACAGGAGAAAAAAAAAAATCTCTGAAGCAGGGTAGCGTTTTTTTTTCTGCAAGTAAAGCCATTCTTCACAATTGCTCAGAAAACAACAGAAAGTCCATTAGAATCTTCAGACTCTTAACAAAGACTCTTGGCTAATGTTACTGGTTTAAAAAGGAGATAAGCCATATAATTTTACAGGAAGCAACCCACTGAATCCTTCAGCAAACACAGCTTGGCAATCTATCTTCAATTCAAAAAAATGAGGTGGCAAGAGTGTGATGGAGAAATAAGTCTTCAAAAACATCACGTAAGGGAATCCAGCTGTGCTTGTATAGTTTCCAGCTATTTAAAGGAATAAAAAAGAGAAAAAAACCTCCACTCACATAAAATGTTGTTTAGAAACATGCAAACAGAAAAAAAACACATTCCAATATCTTCAACTATGCATACTAAATCTATTCACATAGCAATAAA
The DNA here is from genome assembly GCF_009769465.1 of Tauraco erythrolophus. Classification (NCBI taxonomy): domain Eukaryota; kingdom Metazoa; phylum Chordata; class Aves; order Musophagiformes; family Musophagidae; genus Tauraco; species Tauraco erythrolophus. Next base: position 51,974,497 of record NC_141496.1, on the reverse strand, counting down.
AAAATGCTGTACTCATGAATATTTGTTTTTACATGAAGCTATTAGAATTCATTGCTGCAGTTTAAATATTCAAATTTTAAAGAAACAGTTGTCTAAATACTGCCTTTTTTACATGCACAGATGTTTTGCTGTGAATTTCCAATGCATAATAACAAGGTAAAAAAATAATAGAGTTCATTTTGACTGGATTATGAGCCTGGCATTTTGACTGAAGATGTAACACAAAGATGCTCTTTCGAGAGAGCTCCTCATTGCTAATCACCAGCTCTCGATCTAGCCGCCAAGTATGCTTACAATGACCCAAGCCCTGCCTATTCCATGTCTGAATGCACAGGCTCTTACTGAAAATGCTTTATGTGATCAAACAGATCCAACAGCCTTAATTAAAGTTGGATCCATTTTCTTTCCAGTTTCATTAGATTTAATTCGTATAGGCAACACTTCCTGCTGAGTAGCATAAGGCGTTTACAAATAAACTATAGTATTGTAAAATCTACAGACCTTGTTATAGAACTCAAACAGCTCCTGATGACTAAATTCTACAAATACTTTCTTCAGGTTCTGTGAAAGAAAAAGAAGAGAAAGGAAATAATAAGCTTACTTTTTTTTTTTTTCCTTTTTGGTATTCATTCCAATAATTCAGCATGTGAGATTAAGCTACATGAAAGATAATGGTTGCAACAGTTAGTTTTCCTGCCATTCACTACAACATCCCTCATATATGCTATTCCATTTTAGTGAAGAATCTAAGTCTACAGGTACATCTGTTCTCCTGCTGTGAAGAGCAATAATAAAATCTCCCATGAAAATGATTTTGTTACCTTATTTTTAAGTCAGATAAAAATGAAAGATTACATTTGTCTTTCTCAGCAGTCCATCTAAGATCTGCTAAACACCATTACACAACGACAAAGTCATTAGTGTGTTTGATTGAACTTGCACGGGTATTACGTACTGCACCAGCACAGAGCTAATACTTGCATTCATTAATCTAACAGTTATGATCTTACCATGCTGACACTGCTATAGGCATCTAAGCAGAGATTCAGCCAAAGTTAACAATTAACACTAGGGCTTCAAAGCAGCGCTTAAACATTAAAAAAGCAAAATAACACAACTGATGGATAAAACTGATGGTGGTAATAATACTCTGCACGCATGTGCTGATGTCTGTGGAGATGGGAGTTAAATTAAAATTTCTATCCTGCTTAACTCGCACACAAGAAACAGGTAGTTTAATGCCTGCTACTTTCAATCACAGTGCAGATCTATCCAGACTGTTTCTAGCCTTATTCCTTCTACTTCGCTTCATCACTTTACTTCTTTTAAAATAAATTCCTAACTATTACTGCACATTCTCTGTGTTGTTGCTAGACTTTCCAAGGCTTGGAGGCATTCCTGAGGATAACAGTTGCACTTCCATAAACACTAACAAGGCTCTGTGAAAACTGAATCTGTGGACACCTCTACTCACAAAACATTATCAGCTGAAATAATGTACACACGCTCATTTTGTTTAACTGGTACCAACTTCATGTACCACTTAAGTCAGCAGAAAAACACTTATTTATCAATTCGGCTTAAAAGAGCAAGGATACTTTTGCACACAGACAAGGCTGTGGGCCAGATTCTGTGTACCCTCATACCAATGCAAGTCTTGATTTAAGCCAAATAATGCTGCTGAATTTGGCGCGCCAAACGCACAAGAGCAGCAGAAGCCCTGGGAACTCAGGATAGGTACTGCCTGGTGCCTGCTCCTCAAAAGGAGCTGTAAGACACAGGAAAAGGATAAAATGACTGGGGCCAGCCTGTCTGGTGCAATTCCTCCTCCCTGCTCTGCAGAAAGAAGGATCCTTTCCAACAATTTCAGGAAGGCTACAAAAGCCTAGAAAAGGACCAGTGATTTGCATGAGAGACCAATCTTCCCCCTCTGGGAAGGAACAATGCAATTCTGGGAATCGTACGGTGAATACAAAATAAAACTACCAGGACAGCAGTTCTCTTTGCCATGACTCCAGCTGATCCTCCCTCCAAAGAGCATAATGCCGTGACAGGGAAGTAAAGGCACTTTTAAAGGCTTTCTAACAGCTAAGAAACAAAGGGAAAGCAAACAAGTGGTTCCTTCAGAAAAGAAAGAGGGTAGAGGAAAGAAGAAAGACACACTAATAGCAAATGGATCTACCATTTCAGCCTGGATGTTTGTTTGGCATTTGCTGTTCCAGAAGGATTCTGGTGTTTGAATGGAAGGAAGCAAAACCGAAAAGAGAAGGTTCAGAATAAAAGGAAGATACCATATATCTTAAAGTTTATCAGTCACAATGAATAGCCAGGGTCATCTCTTGCATGGTTTGTGGCAGAAGAGTCTGCTGGATTTCGACACGACAGTTTTGCAATGCCTCCAGAGAGGGGCACTGGGTGTACGACACCTCCAACCACCAGATCTCACTTCTCTGTGCTCTGTCTCGGCCAAGATGGGCATCTGGTACAAATGCTGATCTGGTACTACCTCAGATCAGCAAGCAAGATCAACTTCTTACAGATACACAAAAAAAGAAAATGAAAAGCTTGTCTTTCTTATTTTCCTCTTACTATATTAATTACTTTAAGCTATAAGATAGGGTATGGAAATGAAAAAAAGTGTGGTACTTTTAATTCAGGTTCTTTTTATGCTAAAAAATAAAATCACTATGTCTTATGAATAAGCTGAGATCTCTCTTCCCGTTATTATTTAATAATCGCAGTCTGATAACTGAGACAAAATTTATGTTGCTTTGTGGCAGGCAAATGTCTGTGGAGATCTAAAAGAAAGCATGCCATGCCAGGCTATGTTTCTGATCTGGGGGTGGGAGTGGGAGTGTCAATGGGAAAGAGGATATAACAATCTTTTATGAAATATGTTGTTTACCTGCACTTAATCCTCCACTAAACCAGAATTCTTTCTGAGCTTTCTGAGTGTAAAATCCTGGTACATCTACTACATCACTTCAGCAGAGAGCATTGTCACAAAAAAATGTGCACAAGTATGGCAGCAGTTAAAAATGCTATTTTTACAATATTAAATTTCTCACGAGTATGAGTCCCTGGAGGAAGGTGCCGAATGATCATTGTTATGTGATCAGCAATTCCTATATAGACCACAAAAACACTGTATCATTACTACGTCCCCACGAGAAAAAGCTACATCTGAGCAGGCTGATGGACCCTCATTTTTAGATGACATACCCATTATTCACTTATTTGGTTTATTCTGTACGAACACAAAAAACTGCAATTAAAGCAATGTGTCACAGGACGAGGTTACCATCCAGTTCTTTGATCAGTTCAGTTAAATACTATTAAAAATTACTGCATAGATAGAATATTGCTAAAGCCCCCAGCGTAGGCAAATTCCTAATCTACTTTATGGAATTTTACTCAGATAAAGATACAAAATGACAAACAGCAATAATTTTTCAACCATAACTAAAACATAGTATAAAAAAAATCACTTTCAGCTTACTAACTTAATTAAATGTCACAGTGTGCAGATAGAGGCTCGGCCTATTTACGAAAAGTGCAGGCAGCTAAGTTGCCTTCTTTTATCTACAAATACAGGTTTTTCAGATGTTGTCTCTGACCTAGTATGTGTTTCCCAAAACGTAAATAAGAAAACAGTAATTTGCTGGATGCCTAACTTCTTTCTTCCCTCTATCAAGTTTATCATTCTCTTTTCCTCTTTCCTGATAAATTTCCTCCCATTCCTCACTTCCACTCTACTCTTTCCCTCACTTCTGGCATCTCATTTTCTCTTTGCTGTTATCATCTTCATGTGAAAGAAAACTAACCAAAGTAACCAGAAAACTAAACTGAATTTATTCTCATTGCCACACTCAGTGACTCTTAAGACTTTTTCTAATTACATCCCAAACTTTGTTGCTGTAGCGGTAAAAGCTCTAGCTCCTACTTTTAAGAGTTTTAGCCTTGAGGGTGACAGCTTCCTAGCTTCAGATAACCTAGTTGAATAAGTTATTCTTATGAAGACAAAGAAATCTCTAAAATACCAAACGTTCCTTTTTTGGGCAGCTTTGAAAATGTGGAGACAAGACTTTTTGTCTGATTCAATACTCACGAAGAGTGGCAGGGACAGCACTGGCGTGATATGCTCCACAAGCACAGCTAAAGACGTGATGTGCAGCATCTTCAGCTAAATAAAGTTGCTGTTAGGTTCAGTGTGCTCATCTGATGTTAAACATGACAGAGCATTGCACTTACTACTGGAAAAGTCTGTGTGAATTGCAAGTGTTGCCCAAGACAAATCTTTGGGCAACTCTGTATTCATTGCAAGGAATATGGAAATCAGTTTTCTCAAATGTATAGTTTAACATATTTGGCCACATATCACTACTGAATGTGTTTTTAAGATTAAAATTAAATTTTAGTGCCATTTTGCTTTTATAGATCTAGACGGAATCTGATTTCATTCTACCTCTTTTCTCACCCTAAGGCTGTATCAATTTACAACTTACACTCTCCTGAGAACTTCTATGAAATTCTAGTAAGTTTAACTGATTAGGGTTGTTTTCTCCCCTTACCTATCTTCTCACTGATTGTCTGGTATCATTTTAGAAAACATAGTATCTCCACCAGTCTCTAAAACAGCTGTTCAAAACCAAATTTCTTTCAGGAGGGCGCAGGGGAAGAGGAGAGAAGGGAAATAAAAATGAAGATAAAAACTTCCTGCTCCCAGTCAACATTAATATGCTATCCTACCCAAAACAGCCATTCTGAATGTTTGGCTAATTCTACAAAATAGCCACAATCATTTAATAGACACTTAGCTTAAAACCACCAGCAAACAATTAGGCAAATTTTTAGCTGAACATGATCATCAGCATAAAATGACGAAGATTCAACTACACAAGATCTAAAAGAGCCTGCAATTTGCCATTGCCTCAGCTAACAATTTATTTTAAACATGAATACCTCCTTGCTGCAAAATGCTTCTGTGGAAACCATGCAAAAAATATATCTCTTTAAAATACTTCAGAAAGTAGAGGCAAATTCCTGGTTATAATCAAAGGATTTGGTTGTGGGGGTTTTTTTTGTGGTTTCTTTCTTTTTTCTTTTTTTAATCTGATGCTCTAGATACTTCTATTTTAATGTACTACTGCAAAAGGCTTTATTACTAATGACAGAGTTGTGCAACTTTATTTATTGCCCAGCTGTATTCCACACATTTAACTCCTGCACCCCATGCATAAGCATAGAGCGAGACACTAGCAGTTCTAAACAAAAGACAAACTTCTGGTTTTAAAGCTAACTTGAATATGAAAAATTGATATTGCTGTAATAGTTCTCAACTGCAAAGCTGTAACTACTTTTATCGACGTTGCAAAATAAATGCCAAGTATTCCGAAGCAAACAGATGGAGGGACAGACTGGTTTGTACATCTAAATGTCTACTGATAATGATAACGTTCTATGACTGAGCACATGTGAAAAATTACAGTATATTCAGAGAAGTAAAATTCAATAAGACCAAGGGCAAGGTCCCACACAAGGTCAGGGCAATCTCAAGCACAAGTACAGGCTGGGCGGAGAATGGATTGAGAGCAGCCCTGAGGAAAAGGACTTGGGAGTGCTGGTGGATGACAAGCTCAACATGAGCCGGCAATGTGCGCTGGCAGCCCAGAAAGCCAACTGTATCCTGGGCTGTATCAAAAGGAGCGCGGCCAGCAGGTCAAGGGAGGTGATTCTGCCCCTCTACTCTGCTCTCGTGAGACCCCACCTGGAATACTGTGTTCAGCTCTGGAGTCCCCAGCACAAGAAGAACATGGAGCTGCTGGAGTGGGTCCAGAAGAGGGCCATGAAGATGATCTGAGGGCTGGAGCACCTCTGCTATGAAGACAGGCTGAGAGAGTTGGGGTTGTTCAGCCTGGAGAAGGCTCCAGCAAAACCTTTTAACAGCCTTCCAGTACCTAAAGGGGGCCTACAAGAAAGGTGGAGAGGGACTTTTTACAAGGGCGTGTAGTGATAGGACAAGGAGTAATGGCTTTAAACTGAAAGAAGGGAGATTTAGATTAGATCTGAAGAAGAAATTCTTCACTGTGAGAGTGATGAGACACTGGAACAGGTTGCCCAGAAGAGTTGTGGCTGCCCCATCCCTGGAAGTGTTCAAGACCAGGCCGGATGAGGCTTTGAGCAACGTGATCTAGTGGAAGGTGTCCCTGCCCACGGCAGGGGTGTTGGAACTGCATGATCTTTAAGGTCTCCAGCTGCATTAAAACAGACTAGCATTACTTAAAAGCACACCTGTTCCTTAACTCTCTGCACATAAGAGACAGCAATTAAGACTTCTTTATATTCTTACAGCAGTAGATGGATATAATTCAGCTAAGGGATTCAGCAGAACACAGGGAGTTAAATACTGACTTATGTATTCCTAATTATACTTCTTCCACATCATCAGAAAATGTGACCTTCAAACTTCATTCTTCTTCCAAGCTTATTTCCATTTGCAATAGCAAATAATTATTTTTGTAGAGAAAAAGAAATTGTGCCTTATGACTGATTTACGTGCATTTTCAAGTCTCAGTGTGCAACTGTTATAAAACAGAACATCTTTCATACTAACTCCTTCTTTTCCTGATCGATATGTTAACATTTAGTTTGTATATGTACTGCATTCTACCTGTCAAAGTTGCATTTCTTTTTCATATAAGCTTAAGAATTTCAAATTCCCTGTGGTATCTAGGGAGATCAAAATCAGCAGCATACTAGGGTGTCCTTCCCTCCCTTTGCAACATATTCCCTACCCAATGCTCTGTGTTGATTCCTGAGATCTAATCAATGTGTTACTGGAAACTGATGGTTTGGAGATACATATAGATAATCTTACTACAGTAGATGCAGGATCATCTAAGCATGTTTTCATGGAAAGTGTCTAGAATAAATGAATTGCCCAGTCCAGTGGTGAGTTCACAGACACTACAGGCATTTGGAGACCTGCAGAAGACCTGACATATATCCAAACAGCAACAAGAACTGTCAATCGTTTCCATTTTCACTCCTCCTGTTCCCTTCCAGCCTCATGAAAATATCCATTACTGGCCGGATGAACTAGTGCAAAGCAACAGACAAGAATTGAGACACAGCTACTGAGAAGATCACATAGATGGGAAGATGATGGATTATCAGAAGCAAACAGGTGTCCTTCTTCACAGTAGAGGAGAAAAATGCTTTTAAAACTGAGACAATTATCTGAAAACAAAGAACTACAGTTTTCACCTCAATACACCTGGCCAGAGAAAATACCATCTTGCTAAAGAAAAGGGAGATAGTAAAGCAATTTTTTTCCAACAGCTGTATCCAGGAAGAGGGTTCCTTTGCCTTGAATGTGCTAGGAATTTACATACATGTAGGCAACATCATTAGGTTGGTTGGTTTTTTAACAATACTTTTGCATGGAAAACCTCACAAAAACAGAAATCTAGAGTTGTAGGGTTGTCATTTCTACGCAAAGATTATGTTAAATACACTTTTACAAAAAACACCATAGTGAACAAACACGCTTTTTGGGGAAATAGGTGGTAAATGTGTAACAGTGCATGCCTATCACAAGAAACATTTAAAAGCAGGTCTTTTCTACTGATACTTCCCTCAATGTTCTATGTACGGAAAATGGCTCATAGAAGATCTACTGAAAGGTTGACTTCCTTCTATGTCTGTTCTGTATTTTGTATATACCTTCACATGCCTTTCCCTTCTTTGAAGACAACTGCAAACAGTACAAATTCATTACTGATTCCCCACTAGTCTCCGCACAGGATCAGTCACTAACAGCACAAAGCATCCATCCACACAACTGTGTCATTGTAATTTCAGGTTTCAACAGGAAAACGTGCAAGTATGATTCTCAAGTATAGTACTCAGGAAAAGATACGTTTGAAAATTGTTAGTTTCATTCACTAACTACCACACAATTACTAAGAATAACACTAATTAATCTAAGGAACACAGGTCCTAATAACGACAACTTTCTTATTTCATCTCTCACCTAATTTTGCAAATTATACCGTACTCCTAACACTGCAGAAAGCTCTCTGAAGAAGTAACCTCACTAAAAGCCTAAAAGAAATATACCCTTGCTTCCTATTAAATTTCACTGTATCAAGTAAGGAAAAAAGAGTCTCTGGGAAAGCAGGTACATTCTAATTGTTGTATATTGCTTATACAGTGTACAGTCTGTAACTATCAGAATGCAAGTTTCTTCTTTAGGCAGAACTCTGACGACTATATAATTTTATTCCTGAGAATAAATTAAATTCTTTGATCTTTCATGTTTTGGTACAGCTTATTTGGCATAGAAACTATGATATAGAAAAGATTAAGTGCATGAACACTGTAAGAAAAACCAGGGAGTTACGACTCTGTATTCCACTTATTTCCACCAGAGCAATATATTGTGTAAGTCTCTAAACACCATGAAGACCAGTGAGTTCACACTTCTAAAGATTCTTCATGTCAAGACTGTCACAATAGTCTTACATTCACCTTCAATGATAAGGAATCTACGTTTCTTCTTAGGATTGTACTTGTAGAGAACAACTGCCGAAGAGAGAGCCCAGCAGTAAGCAGAAATGCTTTTGAGCTTTTCTGACCTCACATGTTTGCTGAATTTGATCACAGCCAAATTCATTTTTACAAACTGCACAGGAAAAAGATGTCGTGCAGGCATGGTTATGAACTGTACCAATTATTGCACTCAGAAAATCCAATTCTAAGAAGTTAACAGAATTGAGTGTAAATATTAAGTGTGACATTAGCCTAGCATTGGCATCTGAAAACTTAAGATTATGGACTGAAATGGCAAACATTACAACTTGAGTAAGTATCTTAAGATAGTGAAGCTCAGCCCTAGAGCCTCGAAGGCAGACTGAGATAGATTTTTACATTGATATACCATGGTCAAAACCTCCTACAGCAAGGAGAGCGCTGAACAACATGGACAGAATGTTTTAGAAAGCTTTTCACACAGCTTGTTTGTAGCTGACATGATTAGCATGGAGTTGCAAATCCTTTATGTTCAAATCAGATACACATCTAATGTTGGGTCTGAAGAAAGCTGGACTTAGAGAAAGCTCAAACTGTGATCCAGACCACTCAGGAAGCCACCCCTTTGGTCTCAACTGAAAGCCAGGCAAAACCTCCTGTGTCCAGAAGCAGAAACTTGGGTTATTGTCATCTGCATCTACACCTAGAGCAAGTGATATGACCGAAATTTTATATGGTGTGGTCATGCAGATGAGTAACACTTTAAGAAGGCTTTAGACGAAGGGAGGAAGCTGGCACCCTTTTGCAGCATTAGCTTCTGAGCCCTACCTGGTTCAACAAGATACTGCAACACTGCATTGTTTTACCAAGAAAGGCCTTTCTTCATCAGCAGAAAACCTGAAAGTATCTATTGTTTCTACTGAGACACAAGAAAAGAGGCTGGATAAAAGATTCCAGCAGTGAGAGGAAAGATCTAAGGAAGCTCAGATCCATGTGAAATCCATGTAACTGATGTGAAAACACCCTTTCAAAAAAATCTGCTTAAATATTTACAAAATATCAAGATTAGATAATTTGTAAATTAGTTCTTTTGTTGAGGATGGGTCACTCAGAGTATCACCAATTTGGATTTTGTTAGGCACACAGGCAAAGATAAAATGTTTGAGGTTTTTTTCTGTACTAAAAGGATGTTAGTGGCTGTCAGTAAGCACATCTCTGATCTCCAGCGGGAAATCACTCCAGCAGCTAGCAACTGGGTGCTTGCACACAAATCTCAGCTGCTGAAAGAGACTGGAAAGCAATGTGGGAGTGAGGGATGTTAACTAGCAGCGCAGGATCAAAGACAGAGATCTTAGAGAGTAAGATTGTTTGTACAGTAACATATATTTTCTTTTACATTTTTTTTTTTTTCAGGAAGTCACCTACTATTTTTACTGTATTCTAAGAAACAGAACAGATGTACAGCTTTTGCTACAATACTCACAACTTACAAATAAATGCCAGACTCTTAGCCAGTATCTCTTCTCACCAGAAGTAACCCAGCAAGGCCTTGAATCTGGGCTATTCATTTGGATCAAGGACATTCCGATGTTGGAGTGTGATGAAAAGGACATTGCCACCCCCACAGAAGCAAACAACAACATTTCTCAGGCAACATAGCACAGTGCAAAACTGGAAAAGGTCTTTAAAAGGAAAGTTTCTCAAACCATTTAAAAACACTTTTCCTTTTTACAAGGATTAGAAAAAAAAGACTTTTTTTCTGATTATGACTGCAAAATTAAGAGGAATGTGGAAACAATCACTTATTATGAAGCAATCCACCAACAAATTTTTTTCCTCAGTTTGTCACTGAAGGTTACACATGTTCTCATGATGCAAAAATCAGCTATTTTGGATTTTAGACAACATAATTTCAGTGCTCTTGCTTTCATACTTTTGATGAAAAGCTATCTAGAGCATGATGCAGTGGTGTGGTGTGAATTCTTTTTGCTTACAAAACAAACTGGACAGAGTGCTAAGGACAGAAGGTAGATTCATAGATTCATAGATTCATAGATTCATAGATTTCTAGGTTGGAAAAGACCTTAGAGATCATCGAGTCCAACCATCCCTAATCCCCATTAAACCATATCCCCAAGTAGATCATCCACCCTATTCTTAAACACATCCAGGGATGGGGACTTGACTACCTCCCTGGGCATTCCTCCCCAGCAGTTCCTCTCTAGTAAGCAGCCAATGTAAAAATATCATGTACTAGAATAGAATCATAGAATCATAGAATCGTTAGGGCTGGAAGGGACCTTCAAAGGCCATCTAGTCCAACCCCCCTGCAAGGAACAGGGATATCTCCAACTAGATCAGGTTGCTCAGGGCCTCATCCAACCGGGCCTTGAACGTCTCCAGGGATGGAGCATCCACCACCTCTCTGGGCAACCTGTTCCAGTGTTCTACAACTCTCATGGTAAAAAATTTTTTCCTAATATCCAATCTGAATCTACCTCCCTCTATTTTAAAACCATTACCCCTTGTCCTATCACAACTGGCCCTCCTGAACAGCCTCTCCCCATCTTTCTTGTAGGCCCCCTTGAGGTACTGGAAGACCCCTATAAGGTCACCCCGGAGCCTCCTCTTCTCCAGGCTGAACAGCCCCAACTCTTTCAGCCTGTCCTCATAGGAAAGGTGCTCCAGCCCTCTTATCATCTTCATGGTCCTCCTCTGGACCCTCTCCAACTGGTCCATGTCCTTCGTATGTTGGGGACTCCAGAACTGGACGCAATACTCCAAGTGAGGTCTCACGAGGGCAGAGTAGAGGGGGAGAATCACCTCCCTCGACCTGCTGGCCACGCTCCTCTTGATGCAGCAAGTGCTGTGTGTTTTCACATACAGTGAAGATGAAATCAAACCAGTCACCCACAGTTTCCTTCAAAGTCAGAATATGAATATAAGTATACAGGTAATATCCTCTCAGGGAAGAAAACGCTCAACTTCAGGCTAACATAAGTAATTCAAAAGAGGGTATCAAATTCCTTTTTATTTTCTCCAAGTCTGTGTGCTATTGAATTACAGTTCATACAGCTTGCTTTAAAAGAAACTGAGAAATGTGAAGGAATACAGTACTAGATTTGGACAGATGGCTGGAGTACAATGTAGTACTCAGACTGGATGCAATAGTTTCAGTGAATACCAAAATCAAGACACTTTTAATGTTTTTCTCTCAAAATGAATCTGTTTAGTTCCAAATTAATTACATTCTTCTCTTTCAAGCCACCACTGCATGATGCAAAACTAATATGGTAACGCAAGGAATAAAAACTGACATTATATTGTGTAATATTTTCAAAAAGATAGATATGAAATTAATATCTAAACTACGTTTAATGTCTTTCCAATTTTTACCTTTCTAACATTATGCTCTTCAAAGGGAAAAATGGAAAAATAAGGTGTTACAGGTCAGTTTGCAAACCTCATTTTGTCTGTATGAACAATTTTATAAACTCATGTGTAAACCCATGTTTTAAGATACTAAGTCACTTCTTCCAAAAAATGCTGAAAGCTTAGGATTTGTTCAATGTGTTCTCAATGTCATAGATTGAAAGTGTAACCTATGGGCTAGTCATCGATATTTAGATCTGCAATCTCAGAAGTTATGAAACTTTCGAAATAACCTAACATGTTTCCAGATTTTTCTTATATAGAGAGTGAATGCTATGAATGTATTTGCTGACTACCAAAGGTTTTAAATTTAAAAGAAAAAAAAAAAAAACCAGGAAACGGTTTAAAAGATTTTCTCTTGAAATAGTATTTATATGGTACTATGGAAAAGAATTTAACTTTTCTTCTCCTTTCAGTCACAAGAAAGTTTTCAACATGCATACTGTTCTCCACCACATTCTTACCTCTAAATTGGAAAGATATCAATTTGATGGATGAACTGGTAGATGGGTAAGGAAGTGGCTGGATAGCATCCAAAGAGTTACAATCAATGGCTCAATGTCCAACAGGAAACCAGTAAAGAGCGATGTCCCTCAAGGGTCCATGCTAGGATGAGTACTATTTAATATCTTCATTATTATCATGACACAAATAGTGGGACTAAGCGAACCCTCAGTAAGTTTGTGGTGACATCAACTTAAGAGGTGTAGCTGGTACACTCAAGGGAATGGATGTCATCCAGAGGGACTTTTGACAGGCTTGAGGAGTGAGACCATGTGAACCTCATGAAGTTCAACAAAGCCAAGGGCAAGGTCCTGCACCCAGCTCAGGGCAAACCCCAGCATCAACAAAGACTGGAGAACGAATGGGCTGACAGCAGCCCTGCTGAGAAGGACTTGAGGGTACTGGTGGATGAAAAACTGGACATTGAGCTGGCAACATGCACTTGCACCCAGAAAGTCAACTGTATCCTGGGCTGCATCCAAAGAACTGTGGCCAGCAGGTCGAGGGAGGTGATTCTGCCCTTCTGCTCTGCTCTCGTGAGACCCCACCTGGAATACTGTGTTCAGCTCTGGAGTCCTCAGCACAAGAAGAACATGGAGCTGCTGGAGTGGGTCCAGAAGAGGGCCATGAAGATGATCTGAGGGCTGGAGCACCTCTCCTCTGAAGACAGGCTGAGAGAGTTGGGGTTGTTCAGCCTAGAGAAGAGAAGGCTCCAGGGAGATCTTATTGCAGCTATTCAGTACATAAAGGAAGCTCACAAGAAAGATGGAGACAGACTTCTACCAGGGCCTTGAATAAATTCAAGTCCAAAACAGCTAGATCTTCTCTTCTTAAGACATAAGCCATGAGGTGATAGTAAAAGAATAACAACATGCAGGTATGGTAGGTCAAAAGTTTTTTGTTTCTAACCTGACATAATGGAATATACAATGTCACACATATAAATGGAGTTTTTACATACACTGGGGAGTTTAGCTTAATCAGAGAAAGAAGAATATGACAGTGAAGAGTACCTACCAGGGAACTGTTAATAGTTGCTTCCCCATTGGCTAAACAGGGACTGTTAAGTCTGACTTTATACAACAGAAATATTTCCTGACAATCTCAGGGAAAACTTGCTTATCTTGAACATTCTCCCACATTCTGGGTTGTTATACACCTTTAGGATATGACTATCCATGTACAATAAATTGCTTTGTCTTTAACCTTCATGATTCACACATTCTCCTATCTAAAGCAAGCTTCTGCGGTTTTTGCACTTTTTTTCCATAGAAAAAAGAGGAAGTATGGAGGACTGAACTATCTCAAGTTCAAATTAAGCACACATCAGAGACAAAATGGAGACTCTAGACTTTTCTGATTTCCAATTACGTAGTACCAAGGCAGTGCTCTAGTTGCATTCAACATGTAAAACTATGCACTGACCAGCAGAAAAATGAACTGGGAAAACAAATGGTTGACAGATGAACTGATGAGCCAGAAAGATACCCTAATTAACCTGGTCAGGTACTTGGCTGAGGCCTTGGGGTGACAGCAGTCTTATGAAAACACATATCAAGAGTATCTGTGTTCTCTTACTGGTGAGTGACAGAATTAACAGTTGAACACACACTAAAGGGAAGTGTCTTTAGACTTCAGGCATGAGACAAGTTTTTTGACTGAAAAGAGAGTAATGTCACAGCCCTACACAGAGGAACGAATTACCAAAATTGCAAACCAGTTGCTTTGATGAGAACAAATAGTCCAATATGCTTGGGACCATTATTTTAAAAGGATTAAAGCACTATTGCGTAGGAGAATCGATTCAATTTGCACTGTTTTGTTTATCCTGGAGATAAACAGATTAACTTGTCTGCAGCTATAAACTAGCCAGAACTCTAGTGGTCAGGCAAAGGCAGTGTGAGATCAGAAGGTGTCTAAGGAATATGTAGATCCAACAGTTAATTTGACAGTTGGCAATCCAGCTCTCAAACCGGTAAACGCCATACTTGGGTTTTTGTGGCATTGGTTTTGCTAAAGTTGAAACCTACAGAGATATTAAAATCTAAGATGTTAGAACACAGCCTAAGAATGCAAGAGGAAGGATCAACTCAATAAACTGCATCTCCGTATCAGCAAGAACCTTGGTAAAGATACAAAGTGAGTTTTTGTATTTGAACTGAAATGTTTCTCCAGGAATTGTTCATGTTTTCTGTGTGTTGAAAGTACTGAAATGTGAAAGTAAACACATGAGAGGTCAAAAGCTGCAAGCTGTTCAACAATAACTACTCTGGGTACAGCAATGAATAAAAGCTTTAGGATACTGAAGATCCAGAAAGAATTTTCATTGTTTTTTCTTTGGGAATTAAAACTTTTCCTTCTGAACTTCTGAAACACATCCTTCAATACTTCCACATGCAAGACAAGAGACTTCTCGTCTCAAAAAATATCCTATCACATGAGGACGAGAGTATTTACCTCCGTTGGCAAGAACAGAGCTCTCAGGCAGAGTGAAGTGATTCTCCTCTGCTCGGCACTCGTGAGGCTTCATCTGAGATGCTGCATCCAGTCCTGCACGT
Source organism: Tauraco erythrolophus (assembly GCF_009769465.1). Lineage (NCBI taxonomy): Eukaryota > Metazoa > Chordata > Aves > Musophagiformes > Musophagidae > Tauraco > Tauraco erythrolophus. The sequence continues at coordinate 51,959,471 of NC_141496.1, read as the reverse complement.
CTTCAGTACAGGACAGATGTTAAGAAACTGGCAGGATTTCAGCATCATCTGGATGGTTATCATCTGGATGCACCACATGTGAAGAGATACTAGGAGAAGTTTGTTTGCTTTGTTTGAAACAGGGTTAAGAATGGGGAATCTAATCACAGTCCTATCTAAAAGTTCTACCATTACATTGTACCTCTATGACCTTTGAAGGTCCCTTCCAGCCCTAACCATTCTATGATTCTATGATTCTATGATTCTATGACAGGTGATTTTAGTTTATCTTGTTAAAGATTACAGATCTTATCTGTTTAGAGAGTCTACCTCATAACAAATAATGGTATTTGGTAATAAATAATAACCATCCCCTAGTGAGGAGTTGATAAGGAATACAATTTCAACTCATACAGGAGGGTTCATGCAACACAGTTGACACTGTCCCGCACAACATCCTTGTCTCTAAATGGGAGAGACATGGATTTGACGGATGGACCACTCACTGCCTAAGGAATTGGCTGGATGATGGCGCTCAAAGAGTTGTGATCAACAGGTCGATGTCCAAGTGGAGTTCTGTGACACGTGGCATTTCTCAGGGGTTGGTATTGGGACCAGCGCTGTTTAGCATCTTTGTCAGCGACGTGGACAGTGGGATTGAGTGCATCCTCAGCAAGTCTGCCAAAGACACCAAGCTGTGTGGTGTGGTCGACACGCCGGAGGGAAGGGATGCCATCCAGAGGGACTTTGACAGGCTGGAGAGGTGGGCCTGTGCAAACCTCATGAAGTTCAACAAGGCCAAGGGCAAGGTCCTGCACATGGATCAGGGCAATCCCAAGCACAAATACAGGATGGGCAGACAATGGATTACGAGCGGCCCTGAGGAGAAGGCCTTGGGGGTGCTGGCTGATAAGAGCACCCATGAGACAGCAATGTGCGCTAGTACCTAAAGGGGGCCTACAAGGAAGTTGGAGAAGGACTTTTTCCAAAGATGTGTAGAGATAGCACAAAGGATAAAGGCTTTAAACTGAAAGAAGGTAGATTTAGATTTGATATAACGAATAAATTCTTCACTCTGAGGGTGGTGAGGTAATGGAACAGGTTGCCTAGATAAGCTGTGTACATCCTATCCCTGAAAGTGTTCAAGGCCAGGCTGGTTGAGCCTTTAAGCAACCTGGTCTAGTGGAAGGTGCCCCTGCCCATGGCAGGGGGATTGGAACTAGATGATCTTTAAAGTCTCTTCCAATTCAAACCATTCTATGATTCTATGATTCAATTCCTCTATTTTTTACAGGAATTTGACTCAAATGATATCCCTAGAAGCTGGCAATCACACCTTTTAGATGGTCACTGTTCTTTGCTCTTAAAAGATGTGGAACTGGATGCACAAGTAATTTCAATAGAGATTGACTAATCAGAAGTGACAGTCACCAGAAAGATGATCTAAATAACTTGGTAGTAGGCCAGTAAAATTCACAAGTGACAAGGCTGCTGGAATGGACATCTCCGATTGAAAGACTTTGCTGACCTCTTGCTTATCTACCACTAGGAGTTTAAAAGTGCTGCAACTGGAGTCTGATTAATGATTTTTAAACAATGCAAAAGTATTCCAGCACAATGCTTTGAAACTCTACAAAGGGTATAAAAATCCATAAAGAGCAAGACAGGACTGAATACCCAAAGGATCTGGGTCTCCTGGATTTTTTATCCGCTATTAGTCAGTTACGCCTCTAGACACTGCCATTCAGAACTTCACCTAGCCATAGGACTCTTGATGTAGACTTGAAATGTTATGGTCAGATTATAGAAGGCGCCAGATTTACTTCAACTGTTAAAATGCATTTAACAGAATGTCAATTTTGCATAAGCCATTGCATAGTCCATTCTCTCAGAATAAAGACAGCATAAAAACACAAGACTGGCATAAACTCTGTCTTAGTTGCATATATACTAGATAATGTGACTGAATGGCAATCATGTACTCAACATTACAATTCTTCTGTGAACAATCCAGTATTAATGATTGTAAACCATGCCTAGACTCCATGGCATAAACTTAATTGCGAAATCATGGCATTACACTTAATTTCTTCTCCAGGTACTGACTGGCTGTGAATTGAACTAAAAACACTATTTCCAGGAAAGTATGTGGCAATACTTCCAAGCAAACATGAGACTGAAGAGGCGAAGATAAAGGCTGTAAATCACCTGCTGAAAGCTCTTACTCTCTGGAATATCTCACCACTGTGAAGCCATACTACAAGGAATTTCCTAGGGCATTATTCAGATTATAATAATGGTTACTAGAAAACGCTGCATTTTCTACACTTCTGTTTAATGCAGCATGGCACCATCTCCTTAGTAGTTGCATTTTCCTGTATGATCCATTTTGCTAACACTATGTTTACAGAAGTCAAGACACATTAAACACTGACAGAGACCCACATTCAGAACCTACCCAAATGAATGAAGTTTTGAGACAATTTACATTGGCTACTTCATGAACTCCCAGCATCCCACTGCTACCAGTTGCTGACTACAAAAAGCCCCTAAATTCTCTTCAGTTGAATGACTACGGTAGAAAGCACAAAACAATGCAAGAGGTTTTTTTAAAAATACAGCTTTGTCACAAATCCTGTTTTCTATTCTGACCACAGTGGTTTAAACATGCAATGGCTTCATAGCCTAGAAAACACGCAAGAACAAGTGTAACTGCGGATTATGAAGAAAGTAATTAGTTCACGCAGATCAATCCAGAAATCAATGTAGAATTTGGAAAAGACTGACCTCAGGATCAAAAGGCTGCAACAGCAGCTGCTGTCCAGCCCTGCCATCACTCTGTGTTCTAGGAATCAGGAGGAAAAGACAGTCCATCTTTCACTATCCTTGTAATTCCCAATTAAGTGATACCTGGGCTTCAATAACATCCCGTCCCAGTATTTCTAAACTACTACAATGGCGGTTGTATGAAATGAGGTAGGGGTTCTCAGTCATAACCCACAGCATGGAGAAGAAAAGCAATTGAAGATCGCATGTTTTATTGGTGTGAACACTTAATCGTTGAGAAATAAACTACTCACTCATCCAAAGAGGTAGCCAAGACAGGGTCTTAGTATAGCAAACAAACACTCTTCTTCCATTTACCTGTTTGAAGAGCAGGGCATGAAGAGAAGGGTAGTTTTGTTATGTGTTAGGAATAACAGAACAGCAAAATAATAACGCATAATACAGGAAAGGCAGAACAGAGACCTTTCTTACAGCAGGAAAAGCTTATTGCTTTCCCTATTGCAAGGAACTGAAAACAGCAAATAGCACCAGCAGATTTTTTCCACTGCTGAAAAAGAAATTTTGATGGACTATGGCCATAGACCAGCATAAAGTCCATATATTAAAAAAACATACCCACAATCAGCTTATTCCTACTGAATAAGGATTTGACCCGAGTGCTTCACTAGTACAGCAAAGAAACTGGAAAAAAAAAAAAAAAAATTCAAAAAAGTTAAATACAGATGTTATGTTTTGCAGTGATAAAAACTTTGTGCCATCAGTGTAATAAATTTATATAATGCTTTCAACTAAGTAAACAGCTTTTAAGAATTCTATAGATCTCTCATTCACTTGATGTTAAAGTCTCAAAGTATGCTAAATATTTTTGCCAGTATAGTTACTTTTCAGCGAACTGCAGCGAACACTTTATTACTTGGGCTTTTTTTGCAGCTGCTTTTTAGTGAATTGCAGTGAACATATTATTGAGGCTTTTTAATTTCTTTCTTTTTTGGTCCCCTATCAGGAAGCCTATTTGTGCTATATCAGAAATGGTTCTTTCCACACTACCGTAACGTAGAAAATCTAATAAAAAAGAAAAAAACTTGTTCTAAAACCTGTGGGTAAATATCAGGTACATATATGCAGCATTCATTATTTAAAATCTTGTATTCTGTCCTTTTAAACATTTTTTTTTTCAATTTGAACTCTTTCAAATAACAGGGCGGAAAAAGGCATCTGAAACAAGCAAACTGAGTTTAGAGATTTTTCTTTCTAACAAAAATGAAATGTGCTCATGGGCATATGCACTTTATGTAAATGTTTAGCACAAAATAATTTTTTTTATGGTTACGATATATTACAGTGGGGAAAAGGGAGAAATGGAACGGGAAAAGTAAGAGCTTTTAACGTACACATTGAATTAATCCTACATCAATGTAGATTAAAAGAGCTGCGGTGGTACATGAAAGTCTATAAAAATACACACATTTGAGCTTTCCAGCATCTCTGAGAATTTACCAAGTATGTACTATCTTTGTTCACAGGTTTGTGCGTCATCTACAGCACAGCATGAGATTAGATTGGCTACACAGTCTAACGCTTTCCTGATACGTCTACCTACGCCCAGCTCCGATGTTCAGTTCTCCCTTTCACTGAAAGATGAAACGGCTTGCAAAAGCTTCTGCTGACTTCATTTCCCTCTTGATCCTCAAGATTAAAAGCTCAAGTTTTAAAAGTGACACTTCTGAAAAAGCTTAGGAGGCTGTAGAATGGTAACTTGGCTCATACATAATTTCGTAGTAGCAATTTATATTTTTTTATTAGGACTAAAGTGCAGATTTGTATAAATGAGTGGCAAATTCAGTTCCCTCATGTTGCACTGAAGAGCAGTAACAGCTTGACTCTTGAGATATTTTTATTTATTTTCAAGCAAGGCTTGGACATGTTTTGCATGAGAGATGATCTGAATTTCTACACTACCTAGGTTCTACTTTCAAACTCGAATAGAAAATGTACAAATCACATAAAGTAATGTTTTCTTACGGCCCTCTGTATATATACTTCTGAAAAAAAAAAAAAAAGAAACGTCTACCATATAAAAATGTTTCTATCAAAGAATTAGAAGTCTAAAATCTCATTTGAAAATTACTCATTTTTTAAAAAATGCAATTAATTAACAAGCAGGTTTTAGGCAAATCCATCTGTCCATTCCAAAAGACAATTAATATCTTTGCCCAGAATATTAAATCTTACGTGGTCACAGAAGCACTGACACTTAATTCAATACTGTACCATCTTGCTAGAGGGAAAACGTAGAGTAGCTCTTTTGTAAACCCTATTAAAAATGTATGAGATACTTTTTATTTTGGAAAATTTATTTTTTTAATCCATAACCCTTAAATGTCACGCACATTAAAAACCAACATGCATTCTAAACAAAGCAGGTCAGAACCAGGAAGCATATATTAATAACAATGGGGCTATTAGCATGGAATCAGAATGCCAGTCCTAACATGAATAGGTCACACGTCTGTACAGCAAGCTAACTGTCAATATGAATTTTCTCAATATGCAAACCTTTTGTCCCAAACTATTTTTGTGGCAATTGTGACACAAGTACTTTATGGAGCTATGAGAAAACAAGTAAGTGGTAATATTTTTAAAACACATACCTGTATTTGTTTTTGCCCAAAAAGACGAACTGGCAGAGGACAGAAAAATAAATAAAAATATTATTTTATTAAAAAATAGGAAAAAATTATGATTAAAGAAACCTAAGATATAAAATGTGATTTCTTCCTGTGTTACAACCGTCTTCACATGAGACTTTAAAGCATGCCATAGGAATATCTAGTATTGCCATAGAAGTCAGAGATACAACCTTGGAGAAGGAAGCTATTTTCTGTTGCAATATCACAAAATCGAAGGATCTGGAAAACACGGGCATATTTAATGCTACACTCTGTTCCTAAAACAAGGAGATCCCAAAGCCACAGTCATACGCCCTCTAAAAACGTACTTCTCAAACTTGAAAGCACCTCAAAACTTCAGAAAGAAAGAGCTTTTGTCATGCTCTGCTGTCCATAACTTCATTCATATTGCATCAGTTTCAATCAGTAACATCTCTCAAGACTTTCTCTTCTCCCTTCATCTGTTTGCAGGTAAATATTTAAAATTAAACTTTGGTACTGTGGTCAAACGTCCCTGAAACTGCCTTTTGAAACAGGGTGTCTGGCCTTTTTTAGTATGGAAAAAACCCCTGCGTAAGCATCTGTATTACTGACAAAATAAACTTGGAAACAGGCTCTTTGTCATAACAATTTCTGTTGAGCATTAAAGAAACAGACCCAACTGGCCCTTCAGTATAGTTCCACCACAGAACACAAAACTTGACAAATTCTCAAGCAAGTCACACAACGGATGAAACATCAGTAATTCTGGAACAAAGATCTGGAATGAGAAAGGTAGTGGAAACGAGTAGGCAAAGCTTCCCTTAAAAGATAATTAGCTTTCCAGCTAAAAAAAAAAATTTTAAAACCCCTCATTTTCAGATGTCTTCTGTTTCACAGTGAATACTCTGAAAATTATTACTTTAGAGGCAGCAATGTATGTGCACCCCCATCAAACACCCTCCCAGACTCAAACTGTATTTCTTGATCCTCATGTGGGTTTATCTGTTAATAACTCTCAACAGACCTCTGTTCACAAGCTTATCCCGTCTTCCCTTAAACATGTAAAATGTTTGCACTCAGATTTTTGGTCAAGGCTTTCCAAAGGACTATTACTCCTTATATGAACATATCAACACTTCAGCTTCAATTAAAAAAACCCACATCTTGACATATCAGCTTCCTTTATAAAGTTGGTATGAGTCAATGACAGTTGTATTGCTAATCTCAGTAAATGCCTTCCCTCCATCTGTTAATTGTCATGCTATTGTCAAATTGAGGGGAATATATTAAGATGCCTCTTAAAGGTCATACTACATTTCATCCATTCAGCTTTGGAAAAACGTATTTTGTAATGTAATAATAAGAGATTTGCTTTAACTCCCAAAGCACCTTAACCATTAGTTCAGGTTTTCTTCATCTTTAGTCCAGCTTCTTTTCACTAAAGAATTCGGTTTTCTCTCTACACGTAGAACTCATGATTTGGGAGTTTTATTTCCCTTCAGAAAATAGGAGATGTGTAACTCCAAGAATAGACAAAATACGACTTTAGAAAATAAATTAACTTTAGAAAGCATTATTTCCTGCTTTTTAATTGTAATCAATATAACAACTATTAAAAGTAAGGATCACATGTTGATTCTGGAAAAAAAAATTGAGGGATTATTATTATGAAATTACATTCATAATGAAGCAGAATCACTGCTCACCATTGACTATCTTGCAAACATCCTTTTTTTTTTTCTTAATTATTTTTCAACACTTGGATATTTCCTTCAATTTTGCATTCCCATTCCTATAGCTGAAAACCCCTTTTTTGACAAAAAGGTGTTGTCCCTTATAGTCAGGAATTTCAGAATAATACATTAATTTTAAGTAAACACAATTACAAGGTATGATAACGGATTCAATTACGGTTTCTTCAGAGTAAGTACATATTATTTCTTTTACACTTACACTTTGCAAATGTAAGAATGCAATGATTTCTTTTTCTATCAAAGAAAGATTTTTTTAATCAAATAAAGGAATGTGTTAACTACTAAGAAACTTATTACTTACTAAATTTATAGTAAAAATAATACATTTAAGTAGCAGCAGGACTAACTACAAAAAATCAAACTGCAAAAAGGAGTTTTTTTTTTCCCTCAAAGTACCTATGCCTTCTCTAGATAGTAAAATATTCTTCCTTCCTTGTGCAAAACCACTATGTAAGGTTATCACTTCAATGCATCTGCTTAGTCTCCTATTTCATAAAAATATAGCCTGTTGCTCTACTGTAGAAACCTCCCAGCAACCTGCTACAAAAAAACAGACTCTGCCTAAACATGTCTAAATATGCCTAAATATGCTTCAAAAGTTCGTACGCCTTCAAGCATTAACATATTAGATGAATGTAAAACGGATTTCCACCTAGCCAGATCTGGTAATCACCTGCAATAGTTGCCAACTGTTCATCAGCTTATGTTAAAAGAACAGCTGATTCCTACATATATACAACTGGCTAGAGCGGCACAATTCAGAATAGTTCAGCTGACATTTTTTATCCATAAAAGTAAACTGGTTAATGTGAGTAAATGTTTCAAATCCAGGACGAATGTAGACGTTTTGGTGGAAGGTAGGTGTTACATTCTCATAATAGCTTAGTCTTTCCTAATCGTTACGAAGTTGATACACTACCACATGGTAGGAAGTACTGTCATCTAGCCACCCCAAAATTAAACATACCACAGATTGCTTTCTTTCCTCTATCAAAACTTTGGAGAGAAATTTTTCAGTAATAAAGCAACAACTTTTCTGATTTTAGTAAGTAAATTCATACTCATTGACAGCAAAATAAAAGTAGTTAATCCAAAATATTGTTTATAGCACACAGACTATTAGTACCCATTAAATTACCGTATTTTTTTAATGCAATTGAGGACATTTTATTACTGGGCTGATGTTTCCCTGTTGTTTTTTGTTGTTGTTGTTTCAGGACCTGAGCACCTAAAATTTTATATAAAGTATAAATTTCTTAATCTTAGTTGGAGTTTATAATAAGCTAAACAAGAATAATATTTAATCATTCACATACGTTAACTTTCAAATCCACATTTGTTTACTTTTTAAGGTTGTATCTTTTTCCCCATCACAAGTAACGTGATGTGTATCATTAAGGTTATGTAAAAATTTTAATTAAGAACATTAATTTGTTTTTTTATTATGTGATTTGAGCCTGCAATTGTATTAACATCATTCCAGCTAACACTAAACTATTTTAACAAAGGCATGCACTTGACTTATATCCACCGCTTTCTATAGAAATAAACAATAGTCAAGATCGTTATTCTCCTAATATGAAAAATAAAGACAAGAACAGCATAAAAACATAATTTTCTCTCATAACTTGATGAATCTCGAGTCATAAAATAACACTCAATGTTTAAGTTCAATGTTCTGCAGAAAAGCATACTGTGTGTGGCAGGAGAGAAACAAGACATAAAAGAGGAAAAAAGTCTACAGGACACATTCTACATATAGGGAAATATTTAAAGATGCTGAAAATGATTTTCTTTCCCTGAGTATCTGTCACAGAAGCAGCACCTATACTTACACAATTGCTAATGTGAGCGTAACAGTTATCTAAATTTATTCTGGCTCATGCCCGTCATTCTTACAAAATTCAACACAGCAGCAGCACAGCTCTAGTTGAAGATTTTGCTGTGTCTCCTCAGCTGTCTATGCAACAATCTCAAGCACAGGCTGCAGAGACAATCTTTTCTCTTCGTTTAGCAAACTCTTCTTCGTTGACAGCTTTGGTTTTTTCTTTTTGTCTTTGCAGTAATGAAGAAAACAAAGAACTTGCTGAATGCACACATTGCCTTAGCCCTTGTGTACAGAAGTTGTTTAGTATTTGGTAACTCTGCGAATTTACTGGCATTTGTGTAATACAAAAGAGCTCAACTTTTGGACGCCTTATGATTTCATAGTGCCTCTGCAGACTTCATGCATAATACATATTTTTCTGAGATTCATCCAAATAAAAGGAACTGAACAAACAGCAATCTGTGATGATGACATGGACATCATCTTAGTTGCAAAACTTAGTGCTCCCACAAAAGTAAAATAAGTAATTTTACCACTGCATTGAGTATCACTTCAAAATTATATTGCAATAGCTAGTTTGAATATTTAGAAAATCCAATCCTCATGGATGCTCTTTGCAAATCTAGTGCCTACATATGCAGAGAAATACTATATTTAGTCTTCTATATTGTCAAGCATGAAGTTGTGCAGGGCATCTAGAAAAAGAAAGGGAATACAGATCCTGAGGAGTACTGAACACTTTTTTAACACTACATCACTGTCATAATCCTATACCACCAAAACTTGCATTCTGTATACACCAAATGTAGAGAAGAGTGACAGGTATAAAGGCAGGGAGAAATCGAAAGTAATTAATTATTTAGATGCTGAAGATGGTTCACATCAGCCCTCCAAGTTCTTTTACAATGCAAGACTCCTGAAGTTTCTTACACAGCATAAATACAACGGGATTTTAAATACTATTGAGAGAGAAAGCTGTCGAGGTGGAAGAACACTGGAATGCAAATGAACGGACATAAATTAGCCAAATATTCAGCTCAAATTGAAATGATGGTTCCTAAACACTGTGACAGAGAAGTCTGAAAGAGTCTTTCCATCAAAGGAACTGGGCCAAAAATCTGAACTAATTTTATAATGAAGATCACAGAATTTATGAAGGAGCCATATGACATAGCAATCTAATGAAAGCAAGGAAATAGTAGCACAAGATATCACTTTTAATTCCAGATTCTTAACTTCTCATCTAGAGAGTGATGCACCCAAAATCAGAAGTCACTTCTGAGCACTACATACTTGATATATTAGAACAAAGCAACTTTCAGAACTGTTCGAGAATATCAGTTTCTGAAAGCATGCTAAATATTAACTCATGCTAAAAATTAGACAAAAATCCATTGTATATTGACAGCTAAGGCCAGCTAGTGCCACAAACCTACCTCAAATCTTAAAATTACGAAGCTCAAGACTTAAGAAGCAAACAGCCTCCCACATACCTTGCTCTCTGCCCATTGTTTGCAGTGTTCTTGATAATATGCCCAAACACGACACAAAGCTTTCAGTTCTACATCCAACACATCATGAACAGCAACATGCACCTTAACTTCATCAAATCTACAAAAAACTCAGAAGCAGCTCTGTATTCTTGTGATGCAACAGATTAGTATATCAGATTGTCACACGGTCCATGTGTTTATTTTGCTTTAATATTTGTGACAGCTGGTGAGATAAAAATCCACTCTGCCCAGACTCTCGGTTTAGTGTAGTATCCCCGAGACTACTGGGTACTCTAACCAGCATCTCTCGTACATCTAATTTTCCATCAAACATCCTAAAGCATGTCAGACTCAGTGATGTCAGAAATAGCTTCAGGGAATATTGTATATTGTCACTGTGAAACAGGCACAGCAGGTTACTTCAGAGAATAATCTCTTTCATTAAATTTTTAAGAAGTGAAATATCATTAGATGATTCACTCCTTGCAATCTGTATTGTTTTGTAAAATAATTGAAAAAAGAGTTCACTGATCTGTGTTTTACATTTTTTTCTTCAATTCTCTTGGGCACGGAGGAAAGAAAAAGTCTTCAAAACTCTGAGAAGCAGTTTCAGTTTTATTCCTGCATTTGAGCTGAGTCCCAAGAGGGCCAATCTGTAGCTAAGTGAACACAAGCAGAATATTTAATTTTGCTACCATTATAGGACTGATTTCCACACAACAGAAAGAAAACATTGTCAGTCAGCTCTTGTCCAAATTGAAAACCTCCAATCTTCATATCTGTTTCCAAAACATCTCATCTCTTACAGACTACTGCTTGTGTACCAAAAAACCCTGAAGCTTTCTTTATTCAAATTCTTCTTTAAACACAGTCTCCTGATGCTTGTTTCAGATACACAACAGAAACTAATTTTAATTTTCTCCTTGTGCCTTCATTCTGCTAATGGATATATAAAGAACATTTGAACTGTATTGCTGAATTTAGGAGATTTTGTAGAAGAATGATCCTTTCACACTTCAATAATTGTATATAACTAAACAATCTGTACTTGACTGAAAACAAGTTTCACTGTTTTTAATGAAAGTTTTCTCAAATGGTAAGAAAGGCTTCCCATTTCTCAAAAATCACTTTGCCAACTGAGGACCTGACTGAGGCACATTCTGATCTCTAAAAGCAAGCTTTTAAAGAACTGACATGCAGTAGTATCTTTGGCATCTTTAGCTTTTTGGTTTAGAAGAAAGAGAAGTTATAAACAAAACAGTGACAAAGCCTGCTGCAAATTTCTTGTCAGGTGAATGTTGGTTTGAACAAACACGGAGTAAGTAGTAAATTCAAATATCAAGGAGGATGAGTACCAATAAAAATGAATAAAAGATACCATGTAAATTCAAACTAAGCAGTTCATGGAAGCCATAGTTTAGGATCAAGCCTGAATAACTTACTTTATTTAAAGGATGATAAATAAAAGGGCCATTGTGCTGTCAAAAATACTTGGAAAGGAACAGTGTTCCTCTGCACAGGGCAAGAGTTAACACTATATGGAACCACTAAAACAATGAGCAGCTTTACATGCTGCTGCTTATAAGGAGTTCTGTATGGACAATAAGAGATGCAAAAGAAGCAACACATGTGAAACAGACATTACAGATTTGATACAGAAGAAAGGAACAGTACCACCATGTGTGAACAATTCAGCATTTCAAAAGTCTGAACACATCTTGAAATGGTCAGGATGTTTAATTCTGTATTCTATACCATTTGCAGTTGCTGGTGAAAAATTTACAAGGGTTTTTATTATTATTATTTTTACCTTTATATAGTTGACATTTCAATATTGTCCTTCATTCTAAACCAAAACTTACTTAATCCCTAGATGTGGATGTTTACATAATCACTTCAACTCACAGGACAATTAATTATGTAGTATTAGACTCCAACACGTTTTAGTAGTAAAAAGTTACTGGACTTGCATAGAGATGCACAAAAAGGATAAAGCAGAACCGGAAAGGTGGCCTCTGCTCTCTGGCCACTCGTCTTTTCCTCCTCTTTCTTGGCTCTCTTTCCTTCTTTGAACGATAAATCTGCTTTACCACATACAGCATTCACTTTTCAAAATATTCACTTTAGGATCTGGCATTTCCAAACAGACATATCAATTCTAGGCAGACAGGGGAGGAGAAAGAAAGGGAGATAACTTAATAAGAGTAGCAATTCACTTGGGTTTTTATTTGTTCACTGTTGATGTGCTTTGGGATGTATCGTTTAATTAACATTACACAAAGATAACAGTTGTGCTCAAGGTAATCCTTGTAAAAATTCAGTCAGGAACATACGCAGTGATCATGCTTCAATAGCAAGTAAGTCTCCATCAAGCTTTATAACTTACACAGAAACAGCACAAACTATTCCCCCTTCTCTGGTATGCTAGTAACTGAAGTACAAATAATTAATTGAGATCAAGTTTTTAATATCAAACTTCATAATTTTTTAAAAAAATCTGTAAACCAGGAGCTTGAACAAATATTAAGGAATAAAAACGTAAGCAAAAAAAAATGTTTCAGATTTCAACTACTGAACATGGGCAGAACATCTTGGGTGGTACACCACCTTGCAAAACCGCTGTTGTGATCTGACACAGGGTAAATCAGCATTAAAATGTGAAAAGGCTAAGAAATGATGCACAACCTCCTATCTACCTTCTCCTTCAAATTTTCAAAAAATTCCTAAATGAACTGCAAAACTTTTTATACTGTTTTAAGCCCCTTCTTGGGAACCAGTCAAATCCTTAATTTCTTCTGGATAATCTGGTTGTTTCAGTTTTCTGACCTACTCTAGACTTCACCAGTAACAGTATCGTAACCACACAGATGCAAGGGAGGTATCACCAACTTCCAGTCTCCTCAATTTTTTTTCTTTTTCAGGCTGAAAGAATTTAAGCTTTTAATAAGGCTAGTTAAGATTGCTACATTATAGTGACTTTCTGCTAGAAAATGCTGGATTTGACGTGTTCCTGCAGAAAATTTTAATTCTATCGAAAGCTTAGCTAGAAACCCGTCTGCTTTTCTGGTAGCTACTCCGCTTGCTTCCCCTGGCCCTGAAGACTGCCAAAGACACAAGGGCAATGAGGTTCTCACATTTTTCACCAATCTGGCCAGAGGGCTGCCGCAGAGCGCACACACCAGGACAACAACAGCTTGGGATTTCCAAACCAGTACTGTTCGTGGCTGATGAACAATGAAGATATCGGGGTTTCTGAGCTCCAGGCTTCTGAGCTTTGAAGATTTGGCTTCCAAGATCTTGCCACAACAGGCCACCTGGTGGCCAGCCAGACGCTGAAGGCTACCAGTGCTTTTGGGTGGCAGCTGGCCAAACATGTGCTATCCTGTCATACAGGGCAGGGTACAAAGTCATCCAGATTATCTCAGTGTCTGATATTGTTCCTTGACAAGAAACCAAGATCTGTATTCCTATGTGATTTTCCCACACCTACTGTTAGACCTGAACAAGGCTTTGTAGTTACTATGGTCCTCAGCCCACTTGGTAAAGACAACTGTCTTTTGTTGCAAAGGACAAAGCACGGTAAGTATCTTGATTTACATTTATGTTGCTGATGGGTTTTGTAGTATATAAAAACAATACGAAAGAAGATGTAATAAAGTAATCCTTTTTCTCTTTTTTCCTCTATTGGGACTTGATTTCCTACTCTCCAACACTGCGCATTGAACGACTGTGGCATCCCCTAACAGAACCAGTCTGACAACTAAAATTCGGTTTTGGGCACAAAACCCAGTCTGTTTTTTATTTACAGTGCAGTTAAAACACTGAGTAGCAAAAGGCATTATATATACTACGAGATGTTGTATGCAGAGATCCTGAGCCATTCTGCATGAAATATCCAGCAAACAAATCTGAAGGGTAAAATCTAAGAATCGATTAAAAAACAACTATGCATTAAGTAACAGATTACTTTAGGCATTATCGTATAAAATGGACCACATAAGCAGGAAAAAAAGCCTTATAGTCAAACATTGTATTGTTGCAATGTGAGCAACATATAAATGGGTTTAAAAGGGTAGTAAAATCATCATTTTCTGAGCACAGCCAGCAAACCAGGAAAAATGAAGCAGTTTCTTAAGTAAAATAAGCTTTGAAAGAAAGTAGAAGTACACTATGCTGAAATGGATAAGAAGTTGGTGAGGTGTCCAGTAATGATGCATTTAAATAAGCAATTTGGCTAGAATTTTCAGTCATCTGTGAATAATTTATCAAATTGAGTAAAGCAGCTCAAAAGTGCACACTGGTTAAAAACTGCTGAATATTTTTGCCGTGTTAAAATTCAAAGTCTCTCTCAGTTTCACTTCCATTTCTTCCAAAATCCATGAAACGGATGAGAACATTCCTGTATGCCGCCTAGGTGACAGCTCATCACAGAGTATATTTTTCCTAAAAATACCTCTGAATAAAGTCAGTAAAAATGGACAAAGTCTTTCTCTGAGAAAACAAAGGAAAAATACAACTACTAAAGCATCATGCACATTCAACACTGACACAGCATGCTCTCTATCAGTAGACTTCTACACACTCTACAAAGCACCATCAGCGCCTGACACTCAGGTACTCCTGCTTGGCCCACGAGCCATACAGTCTCCTAATCTCAGCAACCTATGCACAGCCTGTATCATAACAGTCTTCATAAACTAACCACTCAGAATTAAAAAAAAAACAACCAACAGGAGCAGTGATTTCTTCACTGCTTGTCCCACCCTATACTCTTCAGACACTGAAAGGGAATATTAGACACCTTTTGGAAGGAATTCAGATAATGGATTCAAACTGATTTCTTTTTGGGTTCAACATTTGAATGTTTTCAGTCCTAGCCTCACTGAAGAGAAGTAATGCTGCAGAAGAGCAATTAATTCTAGCTAGTTCTAAAAGTACTCACTCTATAAGACAGGTGTGAAAAAATTCTGCACCACATCACTGTTGTATGATCAGGAATAGCGTACTTATTGTTATAAAGTGCAGAGTCCAGGGCCATCACAAAGAACCCTCTGCCTCTCTAATTACAACACACCTTTAGTTATACCATGGGGATTCTTGTCCTTAGGAAGCACACTTACCTCAAATGAAGTGACAAAGAGCAACCTATCTCAAACATTGTGAATCTATTCTTTTCCATCATAGTTCAGCCTTCATCAATATGTTTTTGCCCATATACATAAAACTCCACTTTCTGTCTCCCTGCCTCTAATATGGTGTAACTATTTGCTGTCCTTTAGTAATGCTGCTCACCAGAAAAACCTTATTTCCCCAGTTTCAACAAAAGCAGACTTTGTTCCAACTTGTAAAGCTCTCATCTTCTCCCTAAATTTCTAAAACACACCTTCCAGAAAGGGAATCCCTTCATCCTTTTACTGTTTAGCCAGCTCTTGTAATAATGCATCAAAAAAAAAAAAAAAATCAAAAGTCAACCCTTAAAATTCAAACATTCCACTTGCTTGAACCAAAACCTTGATACCCCACTCAACACGGAAAATCCTTGAAAAAAATGCCTTTACTTTGTGAAGCTCATGGCTGCCTTAGTTACCACGCCTCTCCTCAAAATACTGATCGTGAAGGAGAACAAGGAGCACACTGACATGTTCAAAGTATTGAGCTTGACATAGTCAAATCACTCCAACTAATGAATTTCTAGAATATTTCATTTATCAACAAAACAAAACGGCATCTCACAGGAAAAATGTTGGAAGATGAAGAAAAATTAGTTTAAACAAACAAACAAACAAACCAACCCAGCAAAACCCTTCTAGTTTACAACTTTGAGGACAGAATACTGAAAAGGTCCTAAAGCCTACTAATTAAAAAGCTTTGGTTCATTTTGTTGAAGAAAGCGTTCAGATAAGCGAATCCAAGTAGAACTGATCATTGTAATAATATTGAAGTTAGTGAGACAGAACTTACATTTGTACTAGGAAAAACAGTGTTTCTCGTGCATTTCTGGTTTTGTTTTTCGTCGTTTTTTTTATAATGATTAAAAAAAAAATCTGTCTGCTTAAGAAGAAAACATAGCTGTATTTCTTCACAGATCTCAGAATTAAGTTTGAAAAAACTTCTGCTAACTTTACCTAGCATGACAGTACAGATCATTGCAATGACATAAAAGAATGCATAAATATTGTATGTTCTGAAACACATATATGCTACTAAAAATAATACATTGAAACACTATTTCAAATAAAATAAGTTCTATTAATGCAATCTATATTGCAGCACTCAGGATATAACAGAATAGGAGCATGATATAGCACCCCTCAACAGCTGGTCTTAAAATGTTGTTCTTGAAATGCAGCAAATGGAATAAAGAAGTGGAAATTAATACAATCTTAAAGTCATGGGTACATAGATCATGAGTTAATTCTATTAAAATGTGAATAGAATTGTGTCAAAATGAAGTATAATGCTGAACAAACTTCCTTTGTCGTTCTGGTTAAGTGAATTAAACTTTTCTTGATATATTCTCACTTGAGGCTCAAGAATCCATTACGAACGTCTAAACCAAGACTGGATAACATATTTCTTGTGGCTTTTTCATATTACCATTTTAATTTTCAAAATATCTCAAGAGGTGAAAAAGCATTAAAGATGAAAATACTTGCATGAAAAGAAAAAAAGGAAGAAAACCCACACAATTTAATTAGCTGAGAAACCAGAGCTTTGTTAAAAGTTGTAAATATAATAAAGAAGATTATCATTCAGCCACAGAAAAAAAAAAACTCCCAGCATGCCTTTGAAGAAGGACATTTAAATTCACCAGAAGATCAATTACTGTTTGTAAGGATAACTATGAAAGTTAATAGAGAGCATTGGCAAGCGCTGCTCTCATAATAAGCCAGCAAAGTACCACGGATAAAGTAATACAAAATATTAAAGCTTTAGAGACTATGGCTCTCCCAAAACACAGCTCAATCACATACAGAAAATGAACAGAGGAAAGGCATATCTGAGAGTCTGGAAAAACGCAGTCCAGAAGTTAATATTCAAACCTTTGTTACGTTTTGGCATTACTGAGCACTCAAAAGTCAAGTTCAACAAAAGTATTCCTCAATTGGCTGCTCGTAAGACTTCCCCTTAAGGCACCTTATGTGCTAACTCCTTCTTCCTACACGCTTCTCTATCTGAATTACAGCCTGTAAGGACTTGCTGGGCCTTATACACAGCAATGAAGCAAGAGAACTTCAATGATTTTGTACCTGGACTCAAAAGCTTTATTTGAAGAATCCTAGTGCTATCTTCCAGGTTTTCCTATGAAAAGTGAAAATGGAAAAAAATATGGAAAAACCCTCACTCTTCATGTTTTGAATGTCTCAAAGCTTATTTGGTGCAGTTCAAGTGTGCCAGCGGTCTCCCAAATGCTTTCAGATTGTGCTTCAGGGAATGAAAAATAATATATTTACCATCCCTGCAACGTGACCTTGGTTATGAAGTCAGGGAACTGCCAACAGTCCCTGGGAACGGTTCAGTGACAAGTGTTCACAGATAGGAAAACCTCTGCAATTAGTAGAGGCTGTCCATCTTTTGATTTCTTTGGAGCTCGAAGATGAACTCCTGAAGAAAGCTACCGTCTGAGAAACCCATACAGGAAGGACAGCCAAGAGGCCAGACTAGATTATGGTTCTCAGGGGCCTGAAAATTGCTACAAGATACATGAATAGATATGTGAATGAATCAGAACAATGAGTTATTGTTTATGCTGTATTCACACATTTACATTCCGGCACATATTTGCAAACACTCCAGCTGCATTCACTATGTTAACACTCAGTGTGGTGACCAGTGGAGTTATTAGCGAGAGCAGCCTGGAAGAGCTGCATCTTGTGATTTGAAAAGAGTATATATTTATCCCAAGGAATCAAGAATGCCTCCTTTCAGGGCTGAACTGAATTGATTGTGTGGGAATGATTCAGCTACAAAGGTTCCCTAGAGATGAACAAAAATGCCTTCGTGTCATGGAATTACTAATAGCCTACTGGCATATATGACAATGAATCCTGAAAGTATAGCAAGGGGTAAGTGAAAGGAGCATCTCAGAATGAAACCCCAGGCAAGTCTGGTGTAAATTGTGAAGAGTAAGCTCAGTGCTGGGAAAAGTCCCTACTTGCCATACCTATTTAAAAAACTAAATTTTGCCATGGAAAGGAGGACGTGTTAGAGCTTTGCCCTACAGAGCGTAGGTGCTCTGTGCCCAGAGCTGTCGAGGCACCTGCGGAGGATGTGCACGAGCATGTGAAGATACAGCGAGGCACCATTCCAGGAGAGCAGAATTAAAATCCTGCAGTGGAAGCTGAACGCATTAAATCATGCACTTTCTGGTTTCTAGAGGCTTTGTATTAGCTATTCTCTACATCCTCAAAAACTACAGAGCACCAGCGAATAATCTTAACCCCATGTTAGTGGAGCTTTCATTCATTTATTTTCTCGGTCTTCAAAGCAACAAATTTCCTGGCAGGCTCTTAATTCACAGGGCTAATCCTATCCATTTATTTGGATTCTTTGAGGAGATACTTCTGAATAGCGAGTGCTCTAATTACTCCTTTCAGTGCCCTTACATCATCCTCCCATTTCTCCGTTGTTCAGCACAGCCTGCTTCACACTCCTGAGGTATCTTCCCAGAAAGGCAGACCTCAGTAAAGGTACGGGGAACTGAAAAGCAAGAGGATGCAAGAACAGCAAAGGACTGGTTTGGAACAAGGCTGTGTTTAATAGGTTATGAACAAGTAGGAACCAGGAGTACGACAGGAAGATGGATAGAGGCAGGATTTACGCCTCCGGAAATTCTGACTTCATATTCTGCTGTTACAAGTTCATTATGCAGTTTTGGGCAAATTGCTTAACACTTACCCATGCTTGAAGTTATCCTGAGATTTGCCTGTATATAAGCCATCACTGTTAAAGTTCACAAGGAACTGCAGAAATAACCCAGCCACCTTATCGAGGCTTGGACAAGGTCCAAACCGTCCTGCACCACCCAGATGAATAAAGCCTTTATATTGACAAACATAACCTTCCTGCTGGTATCTCCCTTCTTTAAACCAAGAATTTCACCAGCAGTAATGAAGGGTATGTCTGAGGGACCCACACTGCTAACGGGCCAGTGCCTTCGGGCGCACACCTTCACCACTGAAAGGCGTGTCTAACCACACGTGATGCTGCGCATGAGCGGGACGCAAGAACCAGAGGCTGAGCGGACATTCGTAGAACACAGAGAACCGCATGCCACCCGTGCGTGGGGTCCTGCCACCAGCAGGAGACAGGCTTTCTGCACCACGGGAGGGAGGTGGACACCAACGGCACTGCCTCAGCCTCCGACGCTTCTCCCTCTGCTTCAGAGAAAGGCACAGGCGTGTACGTGGGGAAGAAACAAATAAAGTCTCTTAAGAGCACAAAAATAAATCCTACTGGATGATTTCCACCAGACTAGTTAATGTCTGTGCAGGAAATCTGGCAGACTGTTGATCACTCTTAGGAAGTGACCAGCTACGTGGAACCATCGAGTCTCAGAACTTAAAACCTCCAGAGGGGAACCAGAGCTACTCTCCAGGGTTTTTTGCATAAAAAAAGGGGAAGTATTGTGGTACCTGTATATCTCAATAGCAGAAAATACTGTTGCCACATTTCTCAACTTCCTTTAAAAGTAAAAATATTGCAGGCATTCTCACTCTTAAAAAAAAGTAAACATGATCTGCCAGCACTATTTCACAACCACAGATCTATCCAAGTTTTCTATTTCAGAACATTCAGGGTAATGGAAACAAAAAGTACCTTAATTATAGCAAGTTAGTGTTCTAGAATATTAATTATTGTAATAAAATACAGATAAATAGATCAGACAGAATGGTAATATGGGCACAAGGAAAATTATTCTTTCTTTGACAATTTATTATTGCTAGACTTCATCTCTTCTGACCTGCACAAATTGTATGTTCCTACATTTTGAGAGGACATTAAAAGAAAGTTTCTCCTTTACTTTTCTTCCACAGCGGATAAAGCTTATGCTTGAACAATAACAAGAAACAACTGGAATCAGTTCAAACAGTTTCTTGGGTGGCAAACAGAGAAAATAACAGCTTCTTATTACACTGAGCTATTCCTGCTCAATTTTAATAAATACTTTAATTAGGAAAAAAACTCCAAACATCTCAGCTACTGTATAAGGCTATTACACTCTTCCTGTTTTGTACAGTTTTATAGTATTTGGAAATCAATATGACTCAAGTAGCACACAAAGCACTGAAAATAGAAACACCCAATGGCTCAGCAGGATACAGCATCCTTGAACTTTCAAACAAGATTTATAAGAATAATTCCTATAAAATATGGCACTTCCATCTAAACTATAACTTTTGTAGAGTTTCCAGAAAACTTTTATAATTACCATTATAAAATGGCATTAGTGGAAGCAGTATGCCACTTGGTCAGCACAATGGGCACAATTCTAGAAAAAAATTACATATAATGGTGTCTGCTGAATCTCATCTCTTACAAAGTTTACCGCCCCTTTCTAAGTCACACAAGCCACACTGATAAAAATGCAAAATTTCTCATCAAAATGTAATTCATTAAGGATATGCTGACTATTTTTCTCACTCCCTTGTTCTTTCATCCAATTTGGGGAAATTTTTCTGCTCCCAAAGTACTTCTCTTTTACTTGCATGACACCGTCTTCCTAAGGTACAAGTGAAGTTGCCTATTTACAGCCATCTCTACTGTCCTGTCTACATTTCTATATCGTTCAGTCTTCTGTGATCCCAGGAGATTGGATGAATCCATTCCTGCATGACAGTCATAATCTAAAATTCACCTTTATTAAAAAGCTGTGAAAAAGGATTTGATTCGTCTGTTATTCCATTACAGCAGTCCACAGCACCACGTGGCTCGGAGGAAGATGAAAATCCCAGTGCCTGAGTTTATGCACTGGAGGCTTGGGAGTTGCTGAGTGGGCAAGGAAGAGCAAGGAATTGTACAGAGGGGGACATTCAGGCTTGCTGAGGCAGGAACAGTATGGTACTTATGAAATACTGCCCCTCGTGTTTTATCCATGAACTGAGACTTCTTCCCAGGCAGCAGGATTTCAGCCGAAGGCTGCTGCCATCGCCCACGCACCTCTCCAGCTGCTCAGGAGAATCGCAAAGGGGATTCCAGAGGAATTCAGGCTGAACAGAAGCAAATATTTCTCATTTGGGCAGGGGATACTTTTAGCAGGAGTTCTTGGCTCTCCTCCATTTTCATTTTGTCCATAACAGTACTTACGGCCCTTCTCATAAAACATCCTTAGAAATGCAGTCAGTATCCAGGGAAAAGTTACATGACAACAGACACCAATCATTTACACAATTCCTTCCATGCAGGTGAACTTCTTTGGATTTGCAACCAGTTATATCTTTGTCTTCAGAACCAAAGAGGTATCTTTTTCAAGAACAAGTAGCAATAGTACTTCATCTACTCAGTCTGCTTCAGCTTCTTAGTTCTGCCTTGTAGCCTCCGTTCAGATTTAAATAAAACAAAGTATCTAATGAGAATCATAAGATCTACAACATGCTGAAGAGCAAAGTGAAAGCCAATTTAACTGTTAGAAATTAGGAAAAAAGTGAGCTTGATTAGTATGGATATTAAAGAAAGGCTTTATTTCTCTGAACATAAGAGCTTGATAAAAGTAAGGTAAATTTATGTTATCCAACAATTCAGCTTTTAATGTTTAGTATCATTTAAACATACAAAATGCTAAGAATAAAGAATACAAAGGAATACTAAGAACAAAAAAAAAAAAAACCAAACATTTAGAGGACATTGATTGTATAAAATTTTAAACCTAAAATAATTCAGAAACTGGGCTATAGTTGTAGTCCACCTTCCCCTCAGCAAGACAATAAGGTACAGAGCTTGCGGTATCGATATGACCATGGCAAATCTAAACCACAGCTTTTACATTTCTGCTTAAACATTCCTTAACCATTATGATATCGATGAAAGACATACGTGCTAACATGTCTTAATGTTTATCTTGTAAGACGAATTCTTGTAATAGCATTGTTCACAAACTGCACTTCTGTAAAATTGCCAGCCTCACGCGCTGCTTGTTTTTTCCCTAAGACCAAAAATAACTTCTTTTGTCTATTTTTCAAGGAAACAGCTTCAATCACATTTCAGTAAATTGCTTGTCTTGTTTAATTAGGCTGCTCTTCCAACATATTTAAAGTGGACTTTACATACTGATGTATTTATTACAGTAAAAGAGGTGGGGGAGAAGACATCTGATTGCACATTCATTCAGACGTTTCAGGAGAAAAACCTGAGTCTCTGTAGGGCTCGTGAGACAATGCAGTCTCACACACAACTGGAAATTTGTCAAGGGACATGTAACTCAAAGACAACTTTTTTCAAAACACAGCAAATACTTAGCATGCCTTCAGAAGATCATCTTGAAAAGTGCCAGAATGTGTATGGACTCAACAGAAGCAGTTTCAGTTGCAGCAATACTATTGTGTATCACGTACAGCTTTTGACACTCCCTCGCTTCTAACAGAACAGCTAGTAAACTACTTTTATCAAAGCATACATCTGTTCAATATTGCCATTTGGTTAGACTAACAATTTTGGCTGACCCTAAACTGCTTTGAAGCATACGCATTTAGCATTTAAGTCTCTCTTGCTTCCAGGTATAAAAGCAGTATTACCATTCTAAGTACCAATAAGAGTACCAAAAAAATCCAACAACAAAAAAAACCAAACAAACAAAAAACTCCACCCTAGAAAACACAATATATTCATTATTCACAATGAACTATTCATTCATCAATAATATTCATTATCCTAATTACTACATGGAGGTGATCAATAGATTAATTTTTGTCGGTTTAAGAAAACATAAAATATGAACATAAATCCCCACGCACTTTTGAGGTAGATGCAATACCTTTTATCTTCTGATCCTGGTTGCTCCATCCAACAGAGTATACAAATTCAATCACTTTTAAATACCCAAGTAGTCCCATGCAAGACAACAGAGGTATCACAGATGCAAAGTTAAGCACACGTAAATCGTCTGTTGGACTTGAGCTCCCACACACTAACATGTAAGATAAAAACAACAAAACCTTACTGAAGAGTTCAGGATTTGAATGGCAAGAGCTTGACATTTCTTTAAGATGGATCAGGAAAACAATCAAAATATTTGAGAATTTGTATGGCAATCAAAGGAGGAAAACATCTTTCACACTGTTGAGTGAACACTGACACTGTTGAGTGAATAACTTTCTTGAAGAAGGACAGAAACAAAAACTTGAAAAATTAATAAACTGATAACAATTATTAAGTATGGTTCTTAATGGATTCAAGTATATTTGCAGGGGGTGGGGGATAATATCAGGCTTGGTCAAGACAAGCTGAGAGCACCTGAGGAGCCGCAGGAAGGAATTCCAGATACTCCAGCCAGTGAGTCAGCTTCATTGGGGGCCTAAATTAAACACCTCTATGCAAAGACACGTAGCATGGGAAATAAACAAGAAGAGTTAAAGATGTGCACATGTCTGCAGGGTTATGATCTTATTGGCATCATGGAGAGGTGGTGGGATGAATCCTATGACTGGAATGTTGGAATGGAAGGATACAGGCTCTTTAGGAAGGACAGGCAGGGGAGAAGAAGAGGACGTGTCGCCCTCTATGTCAGTGACCATCTGGAGTGCATGGAGAAATGCCTGGGGATGGATGAGGAGCCGACTAAGAACTTACGGGCCAGGATTAAAGGGAGGGCAGGGACAGGTGACATTGTAGTGGGGGTTTGCTACAGACCACCTGACCAGGAAGACCATGCGGATGAGGCCCTCTACAAACAGATAGGAGCAGCTTCATGTTCACAAGCCCTGGTCCTCATGGGGCACTTCAACCATCCTGATACCTGTTGAAGGGGTAACACAGCAGGGCATAGGCAATCCAGGAGGTTCCCAGAATACACTGATGATAGCTTCCCTCTCCAAGCGACAGAGCAACGAATGAGGAGAGGTGCTTTGCTGGACCTTGTTCTCATCAACAGGAGGGACTGGTGCGGAATGTGGAGTTCAAGGGCAGCCCTGGCTACAGTGACCATGAAATGGTGGAGTTCAAGATCCTCAGGGCAGCAAAGAAGGTGCTCAGCAAGCTCACTACCCTGGATTTCAGGAGAGCAGACTTTGGCCTCTTCAGGGATCTGCTTGGTAGAGTACGATGGAATGAAGCCCTGGAGAGAAGAGGGGCCTAAGACAGCTGCTTAATATTCAAGGATCACCTCCTCCCAGCCCAGTAGCGGTGCATCCCAACAAAGAGGAAGTCAGGCAGAAATACCAGGAGGTCTGCATGGATGAACAAGGAGCTCCTGGACCAACTCAAACAAAAAAACAAAGCCTACAGAGGGTGGAAGCAAGGGCAGGTAGCCTAGGAGGAATACAGAAAAATTCTCAGAGCAGACAGTGATCAGGTTAAGAAACCTAAACCCCTGATAGAATTAAATCTGGCCAGGGATGTGAAGGGCAATAGAAAAGCTCCTATAGATATGTCAGTTATAGAAGGAGAACTAGGGAAAATGTGGGCCCACTCCAGAAAGAAACAGGAGACCTGGGTACCCAGGATATGGAGAAGGCTGAGGTACTCAATGACTTTTTTGCTTCAGTCTTCACCGGCAAGTGGTCTATGCATACTGCCCAACTGACAAAAAGCAAAGGCAGGGACTGGGAGAATGAAGAACCACCACTGCAGGAGAAGATCAGGATTTAAACCATCTAAGGAACCTGAAGGTGCAGAAGTCCATGCAATCTGATGAGATGCATCTGCGGGTCCTGAGGGAACTGGCAGACGAAGTTGCTACACTATAAAGAATAAGGAATCGATTAGATGGTTGCACTCAGAGAGTTGCAGTCAATGGCTCCATGTCCAAGGGGAGACCAGTGATGAGTGGTGTTCTTCAGCGGTCGGTATTGAGGCTGGTGCTGTTTAACATCTTTGTCAGTGACATGGACAGTGGGATTGAGTTCACTCTCAGCAAGTTTACTGATGACATCAAGCTGTGTGGTGTTGTGGACACACTGGAGGGAAGAGATGCCATCCAGAGGGACCTTGACGGGCTTGAGGTGGGTCCCTGCAAACCTCATAAAGTTCAACAAGGCCAAGGGCAAGGTCCTGTCCACGGGCCTGGGCAATTCCAAGCACAAATACAGACTGGGTGGAGAATGGATTGAGAGCATCCCTCAGTAGAAGTTCTTGGGGGACTGGTTGATGAGAAGCTCAACATGAGCCAGCAATGTATGCTCGCAGCCCAGAAAGCCAACTATATCCTGGGCTGCATCCAAAGAACCGTGGCCAGCAGGTCGACGGATGTGATTCTGCCCCTCTACTCTGCTCTTGTGAGACCCCACCTGCAGTACTGCATCCAACTCTGGGGTCCCCAACATAAAAAGGATAAGGACTTCTTGGAGTGGGTCCAGAGGAGGGCCACCGAGATGATCCAAGAGCTGGAGCACTTCTTCTATGGAGACAGGCTGAGAGAGTTGGGGTTGTTCAGCCTGGGGAAGAGAAGGCTCCAGGAAGACCATCTAGGAGCCTTCCAGTACCTAAAGGGGGTCTACAAGAAAGGTGGACAGAGACTTTTTACAAGAGCATGGAGTGATAGGACAAAGGGTAATGGTTTTAAACTGAAAGAGGGGAGATTAGATTAAATCTAAGGAAGAAAATCTTCCCTCAAGGGTGGTGAAACACTGGAACAGGTCACCCAGAGAAGCTGTGGATGTCCTATCCCTGGAGGTGTTCAAGGCCAGGTTGGATGGAGCTTTGAGCAACGTGATCTAGTGGAAGGTGTCTCTGCCTATGGCAGGGGGGGCTGGAACTAGACGATCTTTGAGCTCCCTTCCAATCCAAATCATTCCATTATTCTATGACTGTGTGCCTGTGTGCACACACTTTTGTGGTCCAGGTAAGACTGAGGTATATATGACTTGTCTTTCTTATATGGACTCTTTCTGTCAGGACAAGAGCAGGAACCCAGCTATTAAACAGTTGTAACAGTTTGCAAGCCACAGCACTGGGTACTGGTAAGACCTCATGAGAACTGCTACACGGAAGTCCGGTGATCCGTTTGCAAGAAATATGATTCAAGTTGGCACAAGAACAGGAAAAGGATGCTAGGAATTTCAGGGAATGGAAAGCTTATTTATATCAGCAATAAAACTAGCTTGGCTTACACAAGGATTGCAATACAATGACAATTAGGGAATAAGATTGCTCTTTAAATGTCAGAGGAAGTGTCATAAAAAACTCTTAGGAAGAAAGAGAACACTTAAACACAAGAAAAGATGAAAGCAGACTTTGAAAAGAGACCGAATATTAGAAGACGCATTGTCCTTAAAAGCATAGATTCTGGTCAAACATCTGGTAGCCACAGCAAAGGTAAACCACCTAACTATAGTAAAGATGCATATAACTGTATCACCCAGCTAGGAGATGTCTTTCAGTTTCATTCTACACCTATTTGCTCTTCCCTTAGGTGACACTTTATTTTCAACATGCCAAAGTGCATCAAATAATTAGTATAAACATTCAAATATGCAGCCATAAAAGTTGCAGCAGTAAATTGATTAAATACCATGGCCTTAGTTCCTACAGTTTATTATTCTGCTATGAAAACAATTAAATGCTATGCCACTGCTCCGAATATGAGAAGAAAATAATCTATTTCAATATATGATTTAGCAACTCTGATTACTAAATCAGAATAACATTAAAAAAAAAAAAATAGCAGGTACTGAATAACTCGGGGCAGGAGGGAAGAAATCTGCCTTTGGTAATGAATTTTAAAAAGTGTGTGGCTTTTTAAAATAGGAAAAGGTTAGAGGACTCTACTAAGCAATCCCTAAAATATACCCAAAGGTTTTGAGATTATTTCCCTTTCAGACTAGGTTCTGGAAAATACACCCATTAGCAATGAGAAGTGTTACTCCAGCATCTGAACTATTTTAGATCTAATGAATCAGCAGGAGTAATACATACGGTGTTGATACACCAGCCAACTCTTCTCCTCTGGGAATGGCATAGTTCATACAAAAAGCTGAACAACTCCTTAAATATCCACTGTTGAGTAAAACTTTCAGAACTTAAAAATAAGGTATTGTTCAAAATGGAAAGGCTTCACAAAATGAAACCACAAGCGTAGCAGCTGTCATAATAGAAACCCATATGAAATCTCTTTGCTGTCAGTTTATGTGAGGAAATACAAACTTTCAAGGCCAAGATTTGGATAATAACCTTGTGGACCCTCTTAGGCATTCCCCTCTCTCCAATTCCTGTGTGTATTTCCCTGCTCTGTAACCAAGGTATTACTCTTTTTCTTGCATTTGTGCACACAGTGGCTGGTAACACAAATAATTTCCATAAACTCGGAATTTCAGTTGTCACCTGAATCATTCCGTTATTGGAATCATCATACATGTTCTGAATTTGTAATACTCAGCAACTCCTAAATTAGAGCGTGTTCCAACTTGCTTTTGAAAGAGGTGAAAAATCTTTGCAACACAATTACTAGCAAACAACTACAACGCATGCAGCTTTTCTACTTCACATGTATTTATTAGTAGTATTTAACCTAGATGCTGCCACTGGAAGAGATGGGACTGTGACAGCAATTACAGCAGATGAGAGCAAATATTCCTGCTTGCCAGCAGAAGTCAACTCACCGGGCAGCAGCAGCATTCAGCTGGCTGGCCTTGGCAAGGGACACAGCGAGGTCATCGTAGCTTCACTGCCTGAAGCAACCAACTGTCCCAGGCAGCGGCACCAGCTGAGAGCCTCTCCCGAGGCAGAAAGCTGTGCACTACAGACTCAATACAAGACACACCATCTTTTCAGAAATAGTAATGGGAAGCTCTTCTGAGAGTAGAATAGCAGGTTAAGATCTGACAATGAACTCGAGTTGAAAGAGTGCAATTAAGGACAACGCTGTTCTTCACATAAATGATTTTGATGACAAACAGGCAGAATAAAAAGAACCATGGAAAACGGAAAAGAAAAAAACAAAACAAAATAAAACAGAGAAAAGCATTGCTTATCCCAAAAGTGAAAATTCCAGCCTGCTTCAGAATTAGCCCACCCTGCTGAACAAGACAGATCCATAAATATTCTCCATTAAACACACTTATGTAAAGAAAGATAGTATTTCTCTTCCACTTTGTAGGGAAAGCGTTTAACTCCATCCTGATGGGATGTCATAGAATTATAGAATGGTTTGGGTTTGAACGGAACTTAAAGACCATCTAGTTCCAACCTCTCTGCCATGGGCAGGGACACCTTCCACTAGATCAGATTACTCGAACCCTCATCCAGTCTGGCCTTGAACACTTCCAGGGATGGGGCAGCCACAACTTCTCTGGGTCCAACAGCAATGTGTCACTAAAGAGAGCAAAGGATTAAAAAGACAAAGATCTGATTTTTAAAACAGGTACTGCTTTCAGAGAGATAGACTAGTGATACTCCACTCTCCAAATTGAAAATGCAGAGTAGTACCATGAGGAGGAGTCTGTTCACCATTGGTTTAAATATGTTCCATATAATCTATTGGACAAGAGTGTTTTCATAGCTTTTAATGAAAGAGCATGAAGATTGAAGAGAAAAACACCTCTTAGCAACCTCCAGAAAACAAAATGCACCTTTCAGGGCATACGAAAAGTTCAGATCCTGTCAGCTGATATTATTGATAAATCGTGAGTTATAAACCAGCATAGCTAGAGATGTTATAGAAAAGAAGCTGCATTCAGTCTGGAATTTCAGAACACATCTGAAACTAAAAGTGTGCCAGAGGCATATGTCAGTCTGTTTGCTTGCTTTATATTTAATTAATTAATTTTCTTATTTTAAATCAGTTTTGCATGTGGCTAAAAGCTTGCGGGGGGAGCAGGGAATCTCCTGTAACAGAATTTACTTTTGCAATAAACATCATGTTGCTTCTTAACACAATTTTATTCTCATAAGAATAACAATGCCATTGTTTCCTTATCCTCCCCTAAACACTAGTCTCTAAAGTGATTATAGCTAGATAACATGCTTTAAAGGAAAGAAAATTCATAGAGTTTGTAAGAGGGAAACAAAAATAAGGCTACTTGGGTGTTCAGTAAAAGGCCTGCATTCGGAGACCTTTTTCATGTAAAAAAATAAGCAAATTTACGTCCTCACACAATTTTATGCTTGTGGCCACAAAGCCAAAGAGCTAAATATTAGAGGGTGTACTAACTTATTATGAGTTTAATGGAAACTCCAAACACAATTACATTTCACTTTTATCCAGACTAAGTTAACCGCTACTTACCATTGTGCCCTATTCACCCAGACTGGGTTCTAAAGCCATCTTTTTTTATCAGAAGCTTCTGATGAGGACCCAGACAATAATACTTGCACTGTGTGCTGGTTTTGACTGGGGTAGAGTTAATTTTCTTCACAGTAGCTAGTATGGGGCTATGTTTTGGATTTGTGCTGGAAACAGTGTTGATAACACAGGGATGCTTTCGTTACTGCTGAGCAGTGCTCACAGAGAGTCATGGCCGTTTCTGCCTCTCACCCCACCCCACCAGCGGGTAGGCTGGGGGTACACAAGAAGTTGGGAGTGGACACAGCTGGGAGAGCTGACCTCAAATGACCAAAGGGATATTCCACACCATATGATGTCACGCTCAGCATATAAAGCTGGGGGAGGAAGAAGGAATGAAGGGACGTTCAGAGTAATGGCCTTTGTCTTCCCAAGTAACTGTTACGCATGACAGATCCCTGCTTTCCTGCAGATGGCAGAACACCTGCCTGACATGGGAAGTGGTGAAGGAATTCCTTGTTTTGCTTTGCATGTATGCGTGGCTTTTGCTTTACCTATTAAACTGTCTTTATCTCAACCACGAGTTTTCTCACTTTCACCCTTCCAACTCTCTCCCCCACCCCACTCTGGGGGAGTGCGCGAGCAGCTGAGTGGTGCTTAGTTGCCGGCTCGGGTTAAACCACGACACACTGACATATCCAGCCACTTGGCTAGTACAGATGTGAGTGGCTAAAAATGACATATGCCTTGTAGCCACTGTTTCCTGAGTATCAGTCCTCTGTGCAATAGAGTCTTGGAATGTTAACACAATGATGCGCAGAAGGAAAGTCAAGTGCATACCACTTCTACTGGGGCTAACAAATCTGTATCACTGCTTTTACTTTAGAGTTATATTACATTTGAAGTGCAATCCAGACAAGATACCTACACCAGCAATTTTCACCCTCCTTGTTTTTTCCCCTCTCTCATGCAGTATCCATATAACACACAAACATTTCATCACTTTTATTTTTCCAAGGTTCCTGCCACAAAGGATCATTCATTCACAGTAGATGAAATCTGCACAACATGCAGAAAATACCAGATGCTCTGGAAACTGTTGAAGTAGCTCTGCTTATTATTTTTAAAGACGATTTCTTATAAGTATGGTAGATTTACATGTAGATGTATTAATTCCTTTTAATATGTTTATTTGGGAAATATGATGTGAAATAGAATCCAAGGAATAGACTCAAATGCTTCTAGGGAAAAAAAAAAAAAGCTGCATACTCCTCCATAAGCTCAAGACTAAAAAGCCATTCTTGTTCCCATAAAACGAACGAAGAATCCTCTGATCCTCCTAAGCCGGTTTTTGTTCTTTTCAGAGACTTTCCAATGGAAAGATTTGCATTATGGCACTCTTTCCTGAAACTCTTTTTTTATTTTCTCCTTGGAGAAAAAAAACAAGTCTTAGAATTTTTTTGTCTATAGAAGAGTGACCTCTGCAGTCAGTCTCCGCAAAGCTCTTTATGCTCTTCTTTCATCTCCTCTTTTTCAGTGCCACAGATTTGGAGAGATGGAGGTGAGGGGGGATGGGGAAGAGAGGAAACAGGAAGAAAAACAAAGAAAACTACCAACCTCTCAGAACTCTGATATCAAGCATTTCAAATGCAGATAAGTTTCCCTCTTCCCTTTCTTTGCTGCAGGATGAAAAATGGTTCCAGATTTTGAGGAAACAAAAAATAAAACCATCACCAACAAAGGAACCATGCCACCATACCCTCTTCTGCACTACTGAAAGAAATTTAATCCTGAAATGTGCACTCAGGAGGTGACCCCTCTGATCTGTAGAAAAGGATTCTGAACCTACTGGAGACCACAAGTTGAATTAACAGTGGGATGATGCTGCCCTCTCTAGAGCATTAACAGGAGTGTAGTATCCAAGACACGGAGGTTTTTTTGCTTTGAGGTTTTTTTGGGTAGAAGTGAAACATTAGCTGTGTCCGTTACTTCACATACAGACAAACTAAAAGAGTTCAGGCAAAAGCAGCGGTATGAAATAACATTCAGAGAATGTGATTTACTAAAAAAAAAAGAAAAAAAACCAGTTTGTTCAGAACAAAAGAGATGATCAAGGGCATACACTTCACATCTTGATATATTCAGAAGACAGTTCTAAAAGAGATCTGTACTCCATGGCCACTTCACATGATAAGAGCTAGTAAATGGACCAATTTGCAGTAAGGAAGATTTAGTGTCAATATCTATACAGCCGGAAATATTTCCTTTCCAGCTATATGGATAATTCACCCCAGTAGAAAGTATATAAAAAACCTAAAGAATCTCTGCCACTGGGAAATAATAAAGAACAGTTAAGAAATATCTCCTGGGGAAGGCTAAAGTACCATGCACCTTTGCTTCAGTTTCCTTTTGCTTTCCAGCCTGTCACTTACACTGTAAGTTCGAAAGGACAAACACAGGTAGTGAGACCAGAGACTCCTTCCTACTCGCCACCTTCTCTATTTGCATTGAGAGCAGTGTGAGATCATAGGGTATCACAGCCAACTTCCAGCACCACTGGGACAGCTAGCGTAGGTATTTTTACACCAGCCCTAAGCCTCTACCTTGCTGCCTGTAGGATCTCTGCAGCACTTCAGACCAGCCCACTACATGTTGCACCCAAAATGCCTGCAGCCACCTATAGCTGTGTCTAGAGAAACAATCATCAGAAGACTTTCTGCAGTTACACAGAATAAATAAAAATCCAGCAATACTGAGCAAAATCCCCATTCTTCCTCACACTTTTCCATCTAAGCAGGTAATACAATAAGCCATCACAGAGTCACAGCGTGGGTGAAGACAGAAGGGACCTCTGGAGATTGTATAGTCCAACTGCCCTGCTCAAAGCTTCTCTCTTCCACCTGTCTAAAATGGATTGATCGGAGTGTTCAACAAGCTCAGTCACTCCCAGCCTTCTTAAAATGAAGGCCTGGACCTGCCATCAAGGAGCAGCAAACAAGAGTTTGCTGAATAAATGAAGGATTTTGTTAATAAATTAGAAATTATTTATTAACATGCCCTATGAAGAAAGAGTCATTATGAGAAATTTCTCCCTCGGCCCCAAATTAATATTTATTTTCACATATATCATAATCTCAGGTTGCATGTGATTAAATGAATGACTAGTAGCTAAAAGAAAAAAACTAAACATATTGTCATGATTATGTAGTGAAAGAAAAAACTGAACAATATCTTCTATTTATGCTCCAATAAAATGCAGTAAAAAGCAGCACTAGAAACAGTCCTCTTCACAAACTCTTTTTCAACATCAAGATAAATTCAAAGCCATAATAACTATCTAAGCTTATGCAGCCCATTTTGCAAATACAGAAAGCTGCAATGCATGAGATGATCATAAAATAAGTGTTAATTATGCATTTGTGCAAGATCACGTTTACCATACATGCTACATAAGCCACCACAGTTAGTATAAAGAAAAAAAATCCTAAAGGCTTTCCTACTTGTACAGAGTGAAAGCAGAGAAGCTGCCTTGTACTTCCAATATTTCTTGTCCAGACATTGTCCTGTTTTTCTGATACACAACATCTTGTCTTAAACAAAGGAGTGTCCTCCTGGAGAGGAAAATCTTAATTTTGAAAGAACAGGTTACAAAGGAATAACGAACAAAGTCTAAACTTAATGTTTAGCTACTCAGGACAAAGGTATTGCAAACACAATGGACTGCATCAGTTGGAATGTAGAGACCAAACACATAGCATGGATTTCTATAAAATCACCATACAAATTGTATTGTGGCGAAGTTGCCTCTTCATTCACTCAGCTTCTATTTTCACTCTCCTGTAATACTCTGCTACCTAGGGACATCCCCTTAAATTTTCTTCTCTCCTACAACGTATCTTTGTATGTCCCATTATTTAGTCGTTGTCGTTGTGAGACTTTTAGGCTGAATTACCATCCAATTTATCCACTCTTTTGTAAGTGATTTGAATACCCAGACAGTGCCTCTAGACGTGCAAGAGATGTATGGTCACACCAATAAGACCACTGCAGTCAGGCATCAATCACTACAAGTTTCATTAGATATATAAGACAGTCTATTTCCTTGTTTGACAGTATAAACACGTATTGAATTTGGTTAGCCAACCTATATTCTGGGTATCTCTGTAAGTGAAATATAATTGCAAAATTATGATAAGTAATGTCATGCAATTCAAGTGTAAGTCCTGGTCTCAAATCAAAAAAAAAAGGCAGGGCAGCTGAAAGTGCCAATGTACAGATTATAAAGGTATCACTAATTTTGTTCCATTCAATATGTTATCTATAATTTATTTAGGTTTTCAAATCTGCAGGGAGAGACTTTCCCTGTTTTTTAAATCTACTCTTTTTCTAAAATAATATAACAAATGGTGTAGTCAAAACAAATATAGTGAAAAAGAAAAGTGAAGAGAACAAGAACGAAGATTAAATTATCTTAAAATGTGCAGAGAGATTTTTAGAGGAAGATGTCGCTTCAGCTACAAACTTTTTGTTATTTATTACTCCATAAAAGTCATAAAAATGAATGATGCAATAGTTACGAGATAAATAAATGAAAGGAAACTATATTTATAGGTATGTATCTATTAAGAAACGTTTTAATAATCAGGCAATATTTCATCACTTTCAACTTCAAATCTATTCTAGACTTGTACTTAAAATGCATGCTCCACAACTACCACATTAAAATCCCACATCTCACAAATCACAATGCAAACTAAAACCTCTTTCTACTAAGGCAATTTATAAAACCTGAGACTATTTAGTGCTTACCACTCTTTCTGTGTGAGCAAAAAAACCACAAAGTAAAAGATGTCACAATTAGATTTTTTTTTTTTAATCTGCCACTCTAAAAATAAAAGAAAAATAGAACATGATTGCAACTTAAAACTAGAAGTATTGGGCTTTAAAAAAAAAACAAAAACAAACAAACAAACAAAAAAAAAACAAAACCAACACACATTTGAAGTGGTAAAAACAATATGTAAATATTTCTGAAACTTTTTGTGAAGCTCTTTAGAAGTGCCATGAATTTAGTCACTAGCTACAAAGCATGAAATCTCAGCAGAATGTGATGCATTGTCCCAAACAAGTAACATCCTCTCTCTCGAAACTGCGTATTTGGTCAAATTACACTAAACCTTAGAGAAATATCCAGTAAGTTCTTCCAGAAAGCTTTTTCCTTGTGATGTACAGAAGGTTTGATTAAGTAACAGTTACAGAGCAGGATGCTTGCTGGCGTTTGTACTGAGAACAGAGAATGTTGATGTCATTTTTCATATTTCCCTACCTTTCACCTCAGGGTTTCGTGGTTCTATAAACATATTTATTATCTAGATATGATGTTCACTGTTAGCTTGCATATTTTATTTTATGGGTAAATTTTGAGAAAGGTGTAAACAAAAAAGAACATCTTTAAAAGGACAGTTTTCAGAAAGACAGAGTTGTGCTTAAAATTCTGAATTTATATTTTGAGAGAGAGAGAGGGAGAGAAGGTAGCTCAATTTTCAAAAGTTCTGAGTAACCAGTTAGTGCCATCTATACAAATAAAATTCTTATAGTAGATGTATTCAGATATTAACTAACACAAAAATAGTCAGAGTGGCATATACATAGACAACACTGTAAACTCAAGAGGAATGGACCAGTGCATAACACAGTTTCTTTCTAACTAAGTTTAATCTCTTACATACAACTTAAAACAAACTTCCAAGGTATTAGTAATTTGTTTACAATTACTTCAGACCTACTGACTTTTGAAATAAATAGATCACTTTGCTGTAATACTATATACCATACATTAAAGCAACCTAAACCTCACGTCTCTATATACTCCGCACGACTTAATCCAATCCCAATTTTCACAAGAACACACATGGAATTTATTTTATTTCTTTCTTTAAAGAGAGTTTTGGCAACATTGTCAAAAAGAATAACAATACCTGGGCAAAAACTTTGCATACAGGTGTCTGCCTCAGGCTTTGCTTTTAAATTTTATATAATTTTTGGCAAAAATTATTTAGCTTTTTCCAAGAATTCTCAAGTCACATTTCAATTTCTTTGTCATGAGACTGCTATTTCTCTTCCTGCTACCTTTTGCCTCACTCACTATACAGCTTCTACAATAAAAGAGAGAAATACTATGAAAAACCAGCACATCATCCTGTAGTCAAATAATGTCGGATGACGATAGTTATAAGCAGACACATCCTCTAACTTCTATGCTTGAATCTGTAGCCTTAAGCTCAATAATGCTATAGAAGTAATTAATTCAGGACCATTTATTAAACATGCATCAATTCTACGGACTGCTCCCCCATCACTCCACAATTAGCTATTCATTGAAATGACAGCTGAATCTTCCTTCTTACAACAGCGGCACTTCAGACAAGTGCACTGACTCTCAAGGTTGAGCATCTACGGTGAAAAAACTGCAGTCATTGCTACCTGTAGCAGTTCCTCCTATATGTGCATCTTGCATGTGGCATTTTACTTTCTCCTTTGTCTTGCTGACATTTATAAAAGATCAAATTAGCATGGTGAAAAAGTAGCTTGAGTTTCATAAG
Source organism: Tauraco erythrolophus (assembly GCF_009769465.1). Lineage (NCBI taxonomy): Eukaryota > Metazoa > Chordata > Aves > Musophagiformes > Musophagidae > Tauraco > Tauraco erythrolophus. The sequence goes on along the minus strand of NC_141496.1, from coordinate 51,923,005 downwards.
TGATTTTGCCCCAGCATACTGTCTGGTTCCTATTCGTTTCCAAATAATGATGAATCTGGATTATAAAGACTAACTTTTACTTCTTTTGTATTTTTATTGGGGGTGAGGGGAAGGCAATAAAGAAATTCAATACTGCAAAACAAAAACTCTGTTTTTTCTGAGCTGAAAAACTGATGGTAGCAGGGAAGCCTACACATCACCGACCAGCTTACTGAAACATTTGCTAACATGCTTTAATAAACACAAATAATGCTGTTACAAATACCACAGATGAGACCAAAAAATATAGGGCAGATCAGTTCACATTTATTCATTCAAAATGGTAAGTCTCCTTCACCTTTTGGCCAGTCACATTTTCTGTTGATAAGCCGTTTATTATTCTTGAACTTAGATTCTGTTTTGACTCTAAAGGTACATATCTGGAGATGCAATTAACAACAAAAAGTTGCTGCTGCTCTCCAAACAATAATTTATCAATATTTTTATACTGATAAGTTTAAGAAAAAAAAGGAAACAAAAATAATTGATAGTCAAAAAAATTGTTTCTCTTCTTCCAATGTCACATACAGGCAACGCATAAATATATGTCTTATTCATGAATAACACAGAGACAACTTTTAAAATTTGGAAGTAGTTTTTAAACTCTTGAAACTTTAAAGAAAATCTTTCAGATACATTTTTTTAAAGGAATACTTCAATAAAAGACAATAGCAAGGAAAAAAATAAGACTGGAACAGTACTTCTAGCTTCTGCAAATCATGGGTAAGAAGACATGAGCTTCTAATTGCTGCATGAAAAAACATCACATCAGCCTAATCTGGCTAAGGATAACTCAGGCCTCAAGTAACTAACACATGAACTTTCAAATTAGTAAACTAAAATACAACCTTAAAAAGTAGGTACTTCTCTGCAATCAAACTAGGAGCTCTTTTCAGCTATGCCAAGCAATGAACTCAATTAAAATAAGTAGTTGCATCTGATTCCGTGACAGAAAGATGAAATTACATCACTGCTAGTAGCAGCAACCGAATGGCAGACAGTAATCATGACACAAACTTTGCAGTACATTGCAGGATCAGCAAGTAACACATAACTAGATTAACTTCAATAATTTAGTGAGCAACTTGGAAGCTAGTCTTTTTTTTCCGTCTACATTTACAAGGAGGATGTTTATACAGGAATGTTTAACAGTGTCTACAAGTACCAAGTGTTTAAATATCTAAAGTACTAATGAATACTTGAACCATATGGTCAGCCCAGAATGCATACACAAAGTATACCTATAATACTTTTCTAAAAATGAATACACTGCTGTTAGACTGATTATTAACTCTTTCGTACAAGTGGAGACTTTTATCTGCATATTTGATTTACAGTAAAGTAGATTAACTCAAAAATATACAAACCTACAATGATGACCTATTGGTAAGTTTCCTAACTTTAAATGCTATATTTCAGCAATTTGACTGAAATGTATTTCTCTTTACCAAATGTTTATGTGAAGAATATACTACATATGAACTATAATGATTGGAAAATAAGACCAAGAACAATACTGATCTCCGGACCTGTCAAATGAGTAATAAAAATGTAAGTAGGATAGAAGGAAGAGAGTAGTGAAGGATAGAAGGACAGAAGCCAGAGAGTAGTGGTCAATGGGACAGAGTCCAGTTGGAGGCCTGTATCCAGTGGAGTCCCTCAAGGGTCGGTACTGGGACCAGTATTGTTCAACATATTCATCGACGACTTGGATGAGGGAATAGAGTGCACGGTCAGCAAGTTTGCTGATGACACTAAACTGGGAGGAGTGGCTGACACACCCGAAGGCTGTGCTGCCAGTCAGAGAGACCTGGACAGGCTGGAGAGTTGGGCGGGGAGAAATTTAATGAAATACAACAAGGGCAAGCGTAGAGTCTGGCATCTGGGTAAGAACAACCCCATGTACCAGTACACGTTGGGGACTGAACTGCTGGGGAATAGCATGGGAGAAAGGGACCTGGGGGTCCTGGTGGACAGCAGGATGACAATGAGCCAGCAATGTGCCCTTGTGGCCAAGAAGGCCAATGGCATCCTGGGGTGTATTAGAAGGGCTGTGGTTAGTAGGTCAAGAGAGGTTCTCCTCCCCCTCTATTCTGCCCTGGTGAGGTCGCATCTAGAATATTGTGTCCAGTTCTGGGCCCCTCAGTTCAAGAAGGACAAGGAACTGCTGGAGAGAGACCAGCACAGGGCCACAAAGATGATGAAGGGAGTGGAGCATCTCCCTTATGAGGAAAGGCCGAGGGAGCTGGGTCTCTTTAGCTTGGAGAAGAGGAGACTGAGGGGGGACCTCATTAATGTTTATAAATATGTAAAGGGTGACTGTCATGAGGATGGAGCCAGGCTCTTCTCAGTGGCATCCAATGATAGGACAAGGGGAAATGGATATAAGCTGGAACATAGGAGGTTCCACTTAAACATAAGGAACAACTTCTTCCCAGTAAGGGTAACAGAACACTGGAACAGGCTGCCCAGAGAGGTTGTGGAGTCTCCTTCTCTGGAGATGTTCAAAACCCGCCTGGCCGCATTCTTGTGTGATCTGATCTAGGTGGTCCTGCTCCGGCAGGGGGACTGGACTAGATGATCCTTTGAGGTCCCTTCCAATCCCTAATATATGTGATTCTGTGTAAGTACACACTGTACAGATCTTTTTGGTGAATTTTATGAACAGTTATGATGGTCAATATTTCAAATGCTATGCTCTGCTATCTGTCTAGGATTATACAGAAACTCAAGTAAATCTTCCCTAGCTACATGGAGAGTGATAGCACTTAAGTTTTCGGACCATGCTTTCATCTCACAGAAAGACACAACTGGCCTCCTCTTCTGAGTTACAACAGTATAAATTTCCCACAACAGTAACTCTAGGAAGTCAGTTGTGTTCTATAATCTCAAGCTTTCAGGGGAATCAAAATACCTCTCACGTTTCTTAAATGTCCAAACTAACCCCCTGAACTTTGCAAGATACCCATTGTGCTGGGTTGTTCCAAAGTACATGGGGTTTGACTAAAAGTAAATCTTGCAGTTCTGTCACATCCATTTCCTTCCCACTCATGAGATTCCCTTATCCTCTATGCACCCATGTCTTTTCCTCCTGAGCTCTCTTACTTTAATTTCCTTTTTCTTCATTACTCATGATTCTCCTGAGTTTCGTTTTATGATCTAGCTGTAACTTATCAGGACTCAAGTTGCTACTGTATTAAAAAGGGATATACAGTCCCTTCTGTTTTCTTGCAAACAGTGGCAGTTACCAAATGGGATGAACTGAGCTCTCACTGGTCACATATCTTTAAATAATAATAATAAAAAATAATTGCCTTCAAGCGCATCACAACAAAAAAGAAAACAATATCTTAAAAATAATGTAAGAAACCTTCAGGTGATTAGGCCTAATGTAATTATTGGCTTTTCAGGTGGGGAAAAAAAAAAAAAAAACGAAAACACAGACAGAAACAGAGAGAGAGATCAAGTTTCGCAGCTGAAAAATCAATCCCAACCCATTTAGAGACAGCCCATTTATGCATGACTGTCAAATGCTTTGCACAAGTCCAGGTAGATGACGTCAGCTGCTCTTCCCTTATCCATCAATGCTGTAACCCTGTTGTAGAAGGCCACCAAATGTGTCAGGCACAATTTGCCCTTAGTGAAGCCATGTTGGCTGTCACAAATCACCTCCTTTTTTTCCATATGTCTCAGCATAGTTGTCAGGAGGACCTGCTCCATGATCTTGCCAGAACAGAGGTGAGACTGACTGGCCTGGTATCTTTGACAGTCTGAAACCTAGATATAAAAGGCTTAGATATGCCACTTCAAGAGGGTTATTAAGGTTCAGCATCTGCAAAAGTTTATAAAAATATTTTCAGCCCAAGTCATATTATAGTTCTGCATTTTTTCTATTAAATGAAATTTCAGGTTGAGTAGATTTCCAAATTAATCTATTAACATTCAATTCCAGTGGCTAAAACAAACTTGTCTGAAGATATGGTTGACCAGGCTCACTCCCTGCTACACTTGGGAGTATTTTCACAAAAGCAGGGTTACTGGTAGAGGTTAAATTGAGCTTGAATGCCCCAGAAGTTTGTTTGGCATCACTGTAATGCCTCCCACATTGTGCTCTGGGTCCTATCTTTCATGAGAAAATGTACCAATTCTCTTATCTTCTCCTTCTTTGGATTGCATTTCATAATTACTAATGCAGCACTGAAGCACCACAGCCTGCCCCAAATGAGTAGAAGAATTCTCAATACAGAGGTGCAGGGATACACAGCTACTTAAAGTCCCTCTGATGCCACAAGAAAACAGCGTATTTGCTTGAGGGAAGGGAGGAACATACGTAGACTGTATTTATATGCATAGCTTGGAGTGATACATACACCTTTTTTTTAGCAATTCTCTCTCAGAACTGTCTTGTTTTTAAAAACTTTCCTCTATCCCCCCAAGCTCCACAAAGACCTTAGGCTTACCATATTGCATTTGGACCCCTCTGACGGTATCAAGGTGAAAATACGTCTTTTTAAATACCTTTAGTTACTAAAAAATACAAAATCCTGCATTTTTTTTTGCAATACAGAGAATTCAAAATATTAATGAGGTTTATGTATAAATTTATCAACAGTTTATCTATTTCTCCTCTTTGATCATAAGTTGCTACTAATGATTATCAAATTAAATCACAGCTATCTTCCTCCACAAAAAAATTATGGAATAATAAAAACCATTAATTATATCAAGTGAAGAAATTACAATGAGGTTGACCAAAGCCAGATGAAGAGTAATTAAAAGTGTTATTTCCAGTGTTAAAAAATAAGAGTGAGGAATCATGAGAAAGGACAAAGCACGCACGTTCACTTTGGATAGGATCGATACAGTATATGGAAGGAAGAGGTATTTTCATGCCCCTATGAAGCCCTAATCCTTTTCCTCTTAAATAATATTCAGTCCTAAAAAAATACAATTCTTCTTACTTAACACAACACTTATTCCAACAATTTCTTTTGAATAATCACTGAAAGGGCTGTTTCATAGACACATCTATGTTCTCCAAAGCAAAGAAAGTGTTCTTCACTGCTGCTTAGCGCATCACATGCTGCTAATGGTGTCAGTGTCACTAAACATTAAGATAGAAACAGGAGAAAAATCACTCACAGTCATCTATGACCAGCAAACTTTCATTCCATCCTTCTCCGTGATAAAGCAAAAACATACTGTATCACATACGTCCGACCTTCACCTTGAATTATTTAAATCATCGTAGTGAAAAACAAATGCAAGCATATTAGTAAAAATCCAGTCATGTATGATTGTACCTAGAAAGCCTAAATGACAGGAAGGTCACCATCCACTGCTCTGGTGTAGGCTTTGCTGTGTTCCGAGCACAACTCTAAGCATCTCCCAATACCCAGCATTTCCCATGGCACCAGCATCAGCTGCCGGAGGGGTCACTTCCCTCCCCGCTGCCCACTGCTCTCTCATGGCAGCAGCTACGCTCCTCTGCACCAGCGTAACTGCCAAACAGTAAAACACACTGAAGCGAAGACTTTAACGTGACTTTGACAGAAGACAGCAGAAATCGCTACTGGAAGAAGAACAATGGATCTTAACCACATTCAGAACAGGAGCCTCAACCCTTCAATTTAGCTTTTCCCTCAAGCGTCTCACACTTTCAACTATGAACTAATCACGCTAAAAAGACAGAGGGAGAGAGATTGTCATGTCTATTTTTAGATACAAAGAGACAGTCAGGTACTATAAAGATGAAGGCTAGCAAGATTGACACAGGCAGGATTTATGTCTAACAATCATGTTGGTTAAGGAAGGCACATACCACTACAGACCTTTTCCAGCAGATTTGAAGAGTATGTTTATGTGGCAGAAAACTAGGCTTGAATAGTGTATTTCATTAAGATGTTCTGTAATCCCATGGCTGGCCTGTTAGAGGACTATTACTGAAATCTGCTGTAATATCTTTGAAATTCTTTTTCATCATAAACAGGAAAACTTAGTATCTCACAAAAACTTTTATAAAATCCTGTCTCTTTCTCACAGCATGCAGCAAGCATCAAGCAGAACTCAAAGCAGTTCTAAGCCTATACATTAATTTTTAGAATCCAAAGAGAATTATCACCAAATTACTTGCCTAATACATTTTTGAAAAGTAGGCCTAGACAGTCTTATAAATAAAGGCCTCATGAAAAGGTCTAAACAAGTTTACAAATAAGCTGATTTTACATTCAGAAAAGTTAGTAAGAAATTCAGAGAGACTGCTAAAAGTCATTAATGGTTCTTTTGACACCGAAGAACCTCATTTTCTTCATCTGGCATTCTCATCAAGTCATTTTGTGTTTTAATGATCCCATTCTCACAGAAATGAAAAAGACTGGATTTAGTTATGGCCATGTCCAGAAGCAGACAGTCCAGGGTAACTTCCTATCTTGTGGAGGTAACTAAAATTCTGGATCCTGAAATGAATATCTTAAAAATAGGTACTTCAATGGGTCTTACAATACCAAACTGTATGGACACTTATAATTAAGTCAGAAAAAGACAAACTGAATGCAAAACAGCAAGGGCTTTACTAAGAAAAAGTGAGGCTACAATGTGGAAGTAAACTCTTGGACTAGAATGTGATTAAGAGTAGACTTCCTTACAAACCTTTCTGAGAACTGACCTTACAGCAAAAACAGAACAAAAAAATTGGATCACAATAATGACACTTGATGTCGGTTAAAAAAAAAAAAAAAAAAGAAATTTGAACTACTATCAATACAGAAGAAGATCAAAACATCACATTGCAATAACTCAATAGCCTTCGAGAACCAAAGTGATAGTAATGACAAAATGCAATAGCACAAAGTCAAGGTCAAGCACTGTGGGAACAGGAAGAATTTCTACTGTAAGCTGGAGGATCATCAGCAGGAAATAACAGAGGAGGAGAAAGACTTGGATGTATTAATCAATCAGGATGAATACAAACTGTCAGAGAGATACAGCTGCAAGAAAGGCAATTGCAATCTGGTTGTAACAAGGGAGGAATTTTCAGTAGAGAGGGGGATGTATTAAAGACATTTTACAAGGAACGGGTAAGATCTCAGCTGGAACTCTGTAAACATTTCTGGTCACCTGTCTTAAAAAAAACATGATTTAAGCTGAAGCATGTGCAGAGAAAACGTATGAGAATAACCAGGGAAGCAAGAAGAGGATAGTACAAAGAGCATACTAACAGAGCCTGGTTTAATTAGCCTAGTAAAATGAAGGCTAAGAGGCAATGAGAGTGCTCTGCATAAACAAATCAGGGATGTAAGAAAAGACAAGGAGAAAAACTCTAAGGCTATAAACAACACTGGCACACAAGAAGTGGATATTAACAAGCAGAGCTTGGAAACTGGAAGTCATGGTCATCAGGTGAACAACATTCTGAACAGTTTTTACCAGCAGTAATATGGGCAAGTAACATCACAGGAGCGAGATGCGTTTTTGTATAGTTATACACAATACTGCTGTTGCTGAAGACCAGAAGATCCAGGCAGTCCTCTTTTCTATAGACCTGTACCTTACCCATATTCCAAGCTCAGATGCCACCTTTTTGACTGTCATTCCTTCCACATTTTCTCTTTTTGTACATATAGTGTAGAAGCACAAGACTATTCGCATGCACTTCTCTATAAAATCTCCTCACTCTGAGGTATTCTTCAGCTCAGGCCATCTAGCCCAAAAGCTAAAACACTAACATTTTCTGACATGACCACTAGTGTACCTAAAGGTGTAGAAGCAGTTTTGTCAGGCTTTCCCTTAAACAAAAACTCAAAGAGTATTTTTAATGTCTGCAATACATCCCAATACAGCAGCACCAGACAACAACTTTATAGATCATGCTGTTATGCATAATTAACCAGTCTGCAAATTCCAGCTTTTTCTCCGCATCCTTATATTGTAATCCCACAGAAAGCTGGTAATAAACTAACATCTGTTCCATGTTGCATTGTAGAACAAACTAAATCAACTAGTCAACCACTCTAACCACACTATTTAATATAAGCAAGCTCCCAGTATCCTGGGCAATTTTCGTAAAGACTTCAATCTTTAAAGAACACATAACTTTGTCATGTAGCATGTCATTAAATACAAACACAAAACCCATACCATATCGATAATAAATTTTAGTATTTAAATGCTAAAAAGCTAATGCATTTAAAAAATAAGGTTCCAATTTGAAGATGAATAAATAAGGGTGCTTAAAAGTAGTAACACCTGAAAAGAGTGAGTTTTCTTCAATTTGCTTAGCAAATTTTCACCATGAATTTGAATCAGCTAAGATCATGCACCTGAGTAATTACAGAGACCAGACAATAGCTTCATGCGTACTGTTGCAATCCATCTCAGATCTAAATCTTTCCAATCTCTATACTATATATATGTCTATATACTACACCTGTAGTACTTAAAAGAACCTTCAGTTAACAGTCTAGCAGGGCAGCTATTATTTCCAAACATGGGAGTAGTGGACTGTCAAAACACTGCTTGTCAAGCCCAGAAGTTCCACATTATTCTAAGGAAGTGTATGATGCTATGAAAAGCCATACGTTATGAAAGATCCACAGCCAGAAATCTAGAGCAGACTAGCAATGGCCTTCCTAAGTGACGACCCTGAGTACCTAGCACAATAGCTATTTACATGAGTCTGGCTAGATTATGAATGTGCATCCAACAAAGCAGACATGTAGGCACATCCCGAATCCCCTGTGTTCAGACTCTTCATGATTCCTAGCCAGTCAGTGTAGGAAAACATACACATATCCTAAAACTGTGGAGACACACTAGTGGAAGACTACACTACTGCACTTGGCAGCAGATTCAGAGGTCAAGGTAGCAGGCATTTTGTAATTTAACAGCAGATAGTAATAGAATTTGGACATATCTAAGCACTGAAGTGCTTGCTTATTTAAAAGTGTGAACTATATGGACCACTGATACAAGCATAAGCCTCTTCTTTAGGTACCATCTGTGGCAGGCAGGAAAGGCGATGAGCTCTTTACCTAGGGATGGGGAGGCATTTTGATTCAATATGAAGATAAGATAGATATATCTTATGTCCAATTCCTGTATTAGTCCTAAACTTTGCTTAAATTGTGTACTTTTTTTTTCCCCCCAATTTCAACCACTGTTGTATTGATCATAGGAACTGTTTGGAAGTACTTTTCCTTCCAGTTCACTACAGCTTGCACTTGCAGATACTGTGCTAACACACTGATCCTAATTACTGCTGTTACTGACAACTCAGTGCCAGCTTTCGCAGGCACTTGAAGGCAAATTTGGCTTGGGCAATTATGGCTTCTGTATGTTATTCCCATGCTAGCTAGGTTTACAACCTTTCAGCTAAATTCGGTCTCTGTATCACCGTACTCTTACTTCTAACAAAAAGATCCTAAGTAGGGCATATGTCATTTATTTTTAATAAAATGTAACTATCTCCATCTAAGATGCAGTCCAATTTGATGCATACACACAGTAGAAAGAAAAACATATTAAGGAGGGTAGCATGGTGATCAGGGAGAGAAAATCGACTGTACATACCGAGTTGGTATGAGAGAGAAGGTACTTGGAAGGGAAAATGCACCTTGCTGCTTCGAGAGCTGCATTCCTGGAGAGAAACAGCAAGCTGCTGCTCTTTCAGGATCAGGTATACTTAGAAGTCTCTCTGCATGGACGATATTGATTTGAAGACATTCCTTATGTAATGGCCATCTGTAACGTTATAATTAGACTGAGCAGCATACGTGCTGGATTCCTTTTCAACTCTGTGGGCACACAGCCCTTCACCTATAACTGGCATATTAGGTGTCTTTGGCAATGACATTCACTGTGCGATTTGTCCTTACAGGCTAAATTGCATTCTCTGCTTAAATATATTTAGTCTTCTTTGGAAGTATACAATAATCTCAGTAGGCACCAATATTTTTAACGGTTCTCTAAAAATCACTCACTTAATAATTATATGATTATTGAATTTACTTGATTCACTAATTAACATCATGAAGGATTCCATGACAACAAATTAAGAAGATATAATGATGATTTAAATGAAATATTTTTTCTAAAAATCATCACTTTAAAATTATCTTTAAAAACTGGTAACGCCACTCTTTTTCAGTTTCACTGTAATTTTTCCTCCTGCCGCTGACCTGGGGAAGACGTTCTTGTTGGTATAAGAGCTACGAAAAGACATTATGCTATTCTCCCAATGTAAGGTTTGCTCATTAGTTTTGAAATAGATCAAGAAAAGAGCTTTCATTTTAATGGCTTAGTCTTTGAAAAAAGATGATGATTGAGGAAAATGGCTATAATAATACAGCAAATTTCTAAATCAAATGTGATATTGAAAATCTAATAATTCTTTGTGCAGCACTTTCCTTAAATTCCAATAGAATATCTGGCATTTGTGGTTAGAAAACATAAAGATACTAACACAAAAGAATACATTTTTTAAAATCAGTGTTTACACAAGAAGAACCGCAATGTTAAAAACACTGGCTATTTGGGTGCTCTGCCCTGTAGAAATCCAACTAGGCATTTACAGCGATTTAAATCACAGTACGGATCTGCAGAGTACCAGCAGTGAGCTCCATCCTGACGCTTTCTTCCATTGTGCCTCAGTTTCTCAGTGATGCACAACACGACCGCAGGACAGCTTTATCCAACCGCAGGATTGGTTAACAAAGTCCAAGTTGTTAATATCCATCAACTACTGGTGGCTATGTAAAGCACAATCTCAGACTAGTTCCCTAAAAACATGTATCTGCATCCTAAGATGACAGCCCTCCACAGATTGCCTTTTTTGTTTTCTTTTCTAGATGCAATTTGTTCTGTCCAAAACCCAGATTCAAAGCATACCAGCAAGATGTATGCCGTAGACAGTGAGAAACTATCTGTGGCCTACATCTCAACTGCAATTTTCAAGTTTCAATGTTTTCCCCTAGGTTCCTGATCATGTACCACCTTATGCATACTTCAATATTCAGCTTAAGTAAAATGTATTGCTCACTTTCAGATGAAGCGACGGCACAGATAAAATGACAGCTTGTTACAAGCAATAGGAATGTACAGCAAAATGCCATGTTCTCCTGCTATCCTAGCCAAAGGAATTTTTCAATAACTTCAGCACACCACATGACTAGAAAAAATTCATAATGTCTTTTTTCTGCAACAGCAACTTGACTACCTGTGGTAAAGTCCAAGTCTCAATTATTAAGAAGATCATGGTTCAATATTGAGCCCAAGGTAAAACACACATTAATGCTCTTCTTCCTTTGTAATACTCCTTCTCAAGATGGAATATAAAAGAAGAAAACTCATCCCAGAAGCAGGAAAACAGCTTCAAACAGCATTGGCTCAAAGCACAGAAAACAACTAGCCAGAGGAAGACTCCAGGGCATCACCTGAAGCACAGGAAGCACCAGTGCAGCAAACTCACTGGGATCAGGCAGTTGACTGGACAGCATGATGCATCCTACAACATCTGACTAGGACTATCCCTCAGATGTAAAGACTGGTGGGACACTTTTGAGATAGCACAGAAAGGAGATCAACAGTGTGTTGCAAACAGCATCCAGACCAGTAATCCTAAATCATAACCCTTGATGGAGATGACAGCTGTTTGATAACGAATATCTCAGCACAAAGGTATATTACACAATACAAGCAACAATACAAAACAAATACTTCCAATACTCCCTGTTTTCTGGATGCTATTAAGAAAGGCTTCCCTCCTAGGATTCTTCCTTTTGAAAACAAAACCAACAGAATGTTCTTTCCTTCGTACACTTGGTATAAAATTTAACTTGGAAGCCATGAAATTTGACTAGGAGCAACAAGCTGTTCCTTAGACAGAAAAGAAAACAAACAAACAAACAAACAAACAAAACTAAAACAAAAAGTATGTTTAAGCTGCTAATATATTTCCTACAAAAAACATGTTATGGAATTAAATTCCAACAAATACATCATTAGTGGAAAGCTGAGCTGGAATAAGATGCACAATAAGAACACTATAAGACTAAAAATAAAATAAGTGTTGTATTGAACACTGCCTGTTCTTGTTGTATTTCAGAAAAATATTTTATTATTCACTGTTAATAACAGTATTGTGGAAGTCAAAGGTATAATCTTAAAAAGCACACATAAAACTGAAACAATCAGCAAAAACACCCTTTCTCCTGTCATTATTGAACTTATAAAATATTTTCAATATTTTGTTGCAAAACATCATTAAGCACTTCCTTTCCCAATCTTTACATACTGTGAAAATTTCAAAGCAATGTGAAAGCTTCAATGGACATGAAATATAGCTGTGTTCTTTTAAACAGAGTTCTGAAACTAATTAAGCTGAAATACCATAGAACATGCTACGACAGGAAAAAAGCTGATGAACCTATAACTGCATTTCAGCTGGGCACACTGCAGGAGAATATCTTTTTTTCATATAGCAGCCAATGCTTACGGGCATTCAGAAAATTGTTAAAGTAATTGGAAGACGTAAGTAGGCCACAACTGTACGCATTTGTGAAAGGCGGACACTGAGATAAGCAGCTTAGGTGTGTTGATAAACCTGCCTGAAAGTGGCTTTGCTTCGTATATTGCTTTTTTTCTGGAGTCAGTTTTATTTTCTGTGAGCTGAAGCCTTACATTTTGATTAGAAACCAACTTTTAATTGTGCTGAACATATTTTAAACAGGAGCATTTAAAATGCACCATTCTCACGTTCCTATACTTAGTGTCTCCAGGTAATAAAGTTCATTTTCTGTCGCTTTACAACCTGTGGGGTAGTGACAGTAATGGTTCAGACGAGGAGAACAAATGCCTGGCTGAAACGGGCATTAATGAAACAGTAGACAGTTCTCTGCCGCACAAAGGTGCAAGTGTGAATCCCAGTTTTCCAGACTAAAATTGCCCCCTGTATCTGCAAATAATTAGCTGCACTGAAGCGAATGGGTTGTACATGCCGTGTTCTTTATGTATTGTTCAGTGTTTCCCATGTGCAGTTCAAACTTACAGTACCTAAAAAGTCTCTTAGACCTAAACCACAGTTTTATACTTCACAAGATCAAATCTAATTAAACGCAAAACACATAAAAGTAGAACAAACTCGAATACATAGAAGAAACCGGAGCATGAACACTTGTTGGATTATGAAACCTACATGCACTGTGTATCCTTACTTCAATGCAAACATTTGCATTTTTTTAAGCTTTTGTTTGCTTTCATTTTTTAAAAAATGCTAATATTGAATGATTTATTATTTATTTTTCAATGAAGGGGGCTGGGGGATATTTTTTCAATACTGTCTTGACAAATTACAACACATGTATTTCTTTCAGAAAGAGTACGTTATTCCAGTGGAACAGATTTCCATGTGTAGATTATTTGCACTTTAAAATATGATCACTTCAAATTTTAAATGAAAATAAAATAGTTTATACCAACCCATGCTGGACCAGCACAAAAGAACATTTGAGCAGCTGTTTCAGTAAGTATTTTATCCAATTTCCAGACATCACAATGCTCAAATCATCAAACATTTATTAACATAATTTATAAACGCATTCTAATAACCTCCTCCTTTCCTGAGGCTAATCAGAGAAAACACACTAACAGAATCACTGATTCGAAAGCTCCAATTTTTAAAAAACTGGAATAAACCCTGACCTGAATTTTACCATTTTTTAACTCACCATTCTCTTCACACAAAAAGAGATTCACTTTTTCCAACAAAGAATTACTCCATGTGGGTAATCTAGTAACAGCAATGTGGATGTCGGCATTCAAAAGAAAGACTGCAAACAAGTACACAAGTTCTCATATTTCTATCTGGTAACCATGGTGAAGGCTGTCCTTTTGGACAAGGACAGGCACTTGGGTCTCAGTTCAGAAAGAGCTCACTCCTCTTTAGAAGAAATGAAAAAAGATTCTCACGCGAAACCCGAGAGAAAAAGGCAAACTGAAAAATTCTTATTAAAAATACTGAAGCCTGCAGCAATACAAGCACTTAATGCAAGTGTTGCATTGGTCTCTGGCAGCACATCCACTCACATTTGAGTTGTTATGTTGCAAGTATGGCAAGGTAAACTTGCTCAACGCACAAATCTCAAATCAGGGCAAAATGTTCCAGGATTCTCTGATACGATGATATTTGTTTGAAATTGTCTCCAAACCCAAATGGAAGTAAAAGGCCACAAATGTAAATGTTATCGTAGTCCTCAATGTTCAACTACTTTTCAGGGGTTTGTTTTGGTTTTTTTTTAAAAAAAAGTAGAATCATAGAATGATTAGGGTTGGAAGGGACCTTAAAGTTCCAACCCCCCCGCCATGGGCAGGGAAATCCTCCACTACACCAGGTTGCCCAAAGCCTCATCCAACCTGGCCTTGAACACTTCCAGGGATGGGGCATCCACAACTTCTCTAGGCAACCTGTTCCCAGTGCCTCACCACCCTCTGAGTGAAAAATTTCTTCCCTATATCTAAAAATATATATATTCCTTGTATCTAAAAAAAGTACTTCCATGCACCAATATTCCAGCAAATTGTGAAAGAAAACTTATTTATATCTTGTAAAAACATGAAGTATTTCAGGCTCAGCATAAAAAATTCATAAGAGAGACTAAGCCTATCATAGCTGAACATGAAGACAATTTTTTTGCCTTCATTTTTAAGCTTTGTTTCATGATTATTTTATTCTGTGAGTTTATACGAAAGCAAGTTTCAGTACTCACAGTAAAATTTGGCAACTGTGAGGAACCATTTGTATACTTGTTCCCCCTATCTTACAATTCTTTCTGCTACAGGCTCAGCTAATTGAAGCCAAGACACTAAAACATACACAATGGATACAGTTGAAGATTATGATGAAGGAAAGTAGTAGAGCATTTATAATGTCTCGTGACCAAAAAAGTTGGCATTCAATAATGAATGGCATTCTACAACTTGGCCTTGGTGCTACCAGATCCACGGACTACCACTGCAATGTTAATAAGGTAGCAGCTTATACGAGTTTTTTTAAAACCTCTAGTGGTAATTAAAACAACCCTTGATTTAGAGTTTAATTAAGAAACTAGATAATGGGATAATAAAAGTCCTATTTAAAAAGCTTAACATTTTCAGTCTGATATCTCAAGTCAATTAGTAGACTGCACCACACATCTTTTAAAGCAGCACTGCTAACCTTTATTATTGGCTCCCCACATATTTGTTTAAATAGGTTCTTTTCCTGGTGCAGAAGTGGGAGTAACTGATTTTTTTTAACTTCCTGAAGCAAGGAAATAAAAATAATCCAGAAGTTTGGTTGTGGGCTTGGTTCTGGTTTAGGAGTTTTTTTTTATTTTCTTAAGAAACATGATTGAATATTTGGCAGTTATCGGACTAAGTTACATGGTATGCAAACGTCATCCAGTATTTTAGCAAGCAAACCCTCGTGGGTCATCTTCTATTCAAAAATCTTGCTCCCTTTTGCTCTCCACTGTTGTTGTCCACTTCCACTGTAGCACTGGGGTGCTGCATGAGTACTCCAAATTATCGCTGGGTCAGTCAGCACACATGGTATAGACAAGCTGAGAGAGTTGGGGCTGTTCAGCCTGGAGAAGAGAAGGCTCAAGGGACCCCTCCAGCAGCTTTCCAGTACCTAAAGGGGGGCTACAAGAAAGCTGGAGAGGGACTTTTTACAAGGGTGTGTAGTGATAGGACAAGAGGAAATGGATTT
The DNA here is from genome assembly GCF_009769465.1 of Tauraco erythrolophus. Lineage (NCBI taxonomy): Eukaryota > Metazoa > Chordata > Aves > Musophagiformes > Musophagidae > Tauraco > Tauraco erythrolophus. Next base: position 51,907,224 of record NC_141496.1, on the reverse strand, counting down.
AAACTGAAGGGCAGATTTTTAAACAGAGGGCAGATTTAGGTTAGATATAAGAAAGAAGTTCTTTACATTGAGGGTGGTGAGGTACTGGAACAGGTTGTCCAGAGAAGCTGTGGATGCCCCATCCCTGGAGGTGTTCAAGGTCAGGTTGGATGAGGCTTTGAGCAACGCAATCTAGTAGAAGGTGTCCCTGCCCATGGCAGGGGGGGTTGGAACTAGATGATCTTTAAGCTCCTTCCAACTCAAGCCATTCTATGATTCACCTCGAACAAGCAGTCAGCATCAGCAATGTCTTTATCATGGTAACAGTAACGATTTTCTTTGCACCTATTCAAGACTTTCTTCAAAATCACACCAACAATTTTCTTGTTTTTTCTTGTTGAAGCAGGAGAATAAAAATCAGACTCTGCAGTTTCATTAGTGCTAATACAGAAGCTGAATTTATGTCTACTTAACTAATTACATTGTAACCAGTTACTTACTAAGTGACCTCTGTGGGTCCCCATAAGAAATCACACAGGGAGAATCCCAAAATACAGCAGAGGAGAATTCACAGTGGTTTCCTCTTAGACTAATTCAATGTGACACTGGGGAAATTGATTATTTATTGAATCATGGCTCAGCTTGCTACACAAAGACCAATTTCAACATTTTCAATTCAAATATTTCAGTATTTTTCAATTACGTATTTTCAATTATTTCAGATTTGTGTTGGAAAAATAAATTGAAATGGCCAGACGTTCAAGGTAAGATTTACAAAGCCAGAATAAAGGAGGAAATCTCAGACAAGAAAATGCCAGCTTTTTAAACTTAACATTATTTTATAAAAAGGCCATAACTGAACCTGAACAATCTAGACACCATTTCAGAAATTATCACCTAAATTAAAAGCTGATAAGCAGGTTAAAACAACAAAAGCACAAAGAAATTGTGAAAATCAAGACAATAATTCACAATTACTTTCTGTAGCAGCCAGATCTCCTATGTTGTCTTTGTCCCACTTTGGCTGAAGGACAGAAACAAATCGTAATTGTTCAGCTCTAATTTTCAAGTGCTAGATTATTTCAGTGTGTTCTACCCCACAGCAGTGCATTCTGGAGTATTTTCAGGCAACATTACAGAAGTAATCTGTATGCTCCCCATTTTACACTGAAGATGACTGGCTGGAGGTTCCATCAGTATGTAAATTAAGAAGTAACGCAGGTCTTTATTTGTTTGCAATGAGTGAAGGACCAATGAAAAAGTTTAAGCACAAGGCTCCAGAACTTATTCTCCTTATAGGACAAGAGAATTAAAAAGTCATTACATATTTATCCTTTGCTTTTTACAAACTATCTATCCTCAATGCTACGTAAAAACAGTACAAACAATAGCAAGTTATCTCCCCTGCCCATCCTCCCCAAGTGCTGTCGACGGTTTGGTCACCCTGTATGCCTATTGAAGTGGCAATTATTTTTTCTGCAAACGCATCATCTCAATGATTGCTGAATTTCCAGTGAAATCTGAACTCACAAGCAAAATAATAAGCTCTCAGTAAGACACAAGCTCAGTTAACACCACCACCACTGCAGTCTTTGGTCATAAACTCTGGTCTATGCCCACTCACAACAGAAAAACAACACTTTTCAAAACCATATATATATTATGTACTAAAGATTCGCAACCACACACTGTGGAGATCAAGTTTTATTCTTAGGGACGTGTAGGCTTCTTCCAAGGCCACAGGAACGTTTTCCATGGATACAATGGTTTGCACATAGAGCACATTTTCTGTTTCCCTGTCCACCCTTCACCTCCTTTACTTGACCTTTTTGTCTGACATGCTGCTTGCAGAAAAAAAACCCTGAAGCTAGGGTAATACAAACATTGAGTCTACTTGCCTTTTAACTAAGAAGCTACCACGTGCCAAACCACTATTATAGATGAATGAGGGGTGTTTTTTTTTAATTTTTTTTATTGCTGTTGTTGGAGAGAAGGCAGGGAGAAAGGAGGAAATGTGTTCGCTTTTTTGTATTTACAACTCTTGAAAACATGAAAACACAGGGGAAATCACAAACTCCATAACCACAACAAAACAATTTATATTGCAAGTCATTTTGGTACGTGAGAAGGAGTATCAGCCTACTGCTCCCTTACCCTTAAAGCATCAAAGACGCAGGTCTGTCAGTCAGTTATTAAGGGACTTTTAAGACAGTAATGCTCTCTGCAAAAGAGCACATAGATTATTTTAAGTGTCACTAGCGTTTAACTGTTGCCACTAGAGAAAGCAGAAACACTTCATTCCAGTTTGTTCTTCTAGTGTGGTTTTGCTGAAGAAAACATCTACATTTTATTTCTAATATAACCTAGTATGATAACGATAGCTTAACATTTTCTCCCCCCTTTCCAACTCATGCTTCACTCATTTGAAAAAGTGTTATTTTTGTGACTTGGGCCTATCTGCACTTTTTCCTCTCTTTAGACCCATTTGGAGCCGTGAAGATGTCCCTTCCCCCATTAAAGCCTTTTATTTTATGGTACTTATCTATTTTTAGACTTAAATGTTTCAGTCAATATAGGCATTAGGATAGAAAACAATTGTGATCTGTTCCTCTGTGTTGCTTAATGAAGTAAAAAGGAAAGTTGTTTAGCAGTTTGGCAGTCTTACTGGCTGTGAAGTGTCATTAAGTAAGAGATGGCAAGTTTTATCACGCACCTCTGACTACTAAATTCACAAAACAAACAGAAGGTTTACCATGGGAGGTAGAGAGAGATCAGGCAATATCCTCAAGTCACTCTTCCAGTAAAACAGCGTGTGGTTACTAAAATTGCTATGGGAACATGGGAGTTCGTCAGAAACATACCGTTCTAGGTGAAAATGTTCCTTAACCTTTTACATTACCACTACTACAAAAAAAAAAAAAAACAACGACACAACAAAGTGTAGAAATTCTGGCATACGTATACCAGGAAAAACTAAAACATTAAATTCAAAACAGTGTCATGTAAGATCTTTCATGCAGTCTTTGCTGTTAAGCTGTAATATCTGACTAAAGAAAAAAAATCTCCGCATGTGTCCTCCAATAATGCACTTCACTTGATTTTAACACACTCTTTAATTGCAGCTGAAAAAAAGAGGCCACAGTGAAGGGGTAAACAAGAGACAACTGTTTTCTTTTGAGCCAGTGCTGCATGCAATTATTCTGCTCAATGCACTACTCATATGATTTCAGAGGGAAGTAAAGTTATATTTGAGTATTTCCATTGCGCACACAAATTCTGCTCTAACTTCCCTTCGTGTTTTATGGTTCCTTGATAATGGAAGCGTATTTAAAAAAACCCAAATCACAAAACAACAGTCCTTCAGCCGAAAAAAATGCTAAATTCACCAGAATTTAACTATCTGCCACATTATTCATAGTTCATCACATATCCTGTTTCCAAATAATCACAGTTTGTGAAACAAGTGCTTAGTCTCTTTAAACACCAATTAAAAAGCGTCTTTCATGACAAAGCAAAACAGTATTCCTCAACATATAGCTATTACACGTCCACAAATATGTTTGGCTTTTATACCACACATAATAATTGTTGCACTTACGAAGCCTTATTTCTCCAATTTATGCAAAAGGGCCAAAATGTGGTCTGGAAATGAATATAAATGTCAATTATCAAGACCAATGATCCAAATGCAGAATTCAGGTTACCCAGGTTATCTGGATTACAAAACCTGGCTTCTCAAAATACAAATAAAGTCTTCTAAACGAAATGTAACAACAAGGAGAAAAAAAAAAAACACAAAACCAATTTTAATTATCCATGTAGCAAATTTCTTTGTGCTTCCTGTCATTTACAACATTAGGACAGTACTTTAAAGTGACATGGGAGAAGAGCAGAATGCATTTCAAATTTTTATTACTTTTCCAAGCTCATCCGTATCATGGACGTGATTTAATAAACCAGACCAGTTGGGCTGATGGAGTACAAGGAATGAATTAGTCTCTTGCTCACAAAACTGAGAAAAAAAAAAAAAATAACATACACAAGCTTTTTGCTTTCAACAAGCAAGCCATCTATCAGATGATTATTGACTCATAGAACGGTTTGGGTTGAAAGAGACATTAAAGATCATCTAGTTTCAACCCCCCTGCCATGGGCAGAGACACTTTCCACTAGATCACATTGCTCAAAGCCTCATCCAACCTGACCTTAACACTTCCAGGGATGGGGCAGCCACAACCTCTCTGGGCAACCTGTTCCAGTGCTTCACCACCCTCAGAAGGAAGAATTTCTTCCTTGGATCTCATCTAAATCTACTCTCTTTGAGTTTAAAGCCATTACTCCTTGTCCTATCACTACACATCCTTGTAAAAAGTCCCTCTCCACCTTTCTTGTAGGCCCCCATCAGGTACTGGAAGACTGTTAGATGGTCTCCCTGGAGCATACTCTTCTCCAGGCTGAACAGCTCCAACTCTCTCAGCCTGTCTTCACAGCAGAGCTGCTCCAGCCCTCAAGTTATCATTTTGGTGGCCATCCTCAGGACCCACTCCATCAGGTCCATGCCCTTCTTGTGCTGGGGACCCCAGAGCTGAATGAGTACTCCAGGTGAGGTCTCATGAGGGCAGAATCCCTTGACCTGCTGGCCACATTTTTTTGATGCAGCCCAGGATACGGTTGGCTTTCTGGGCTGCCAGCACACATTGCCAGCTCATGTTGAGCTTCTCATGAGCCAACACCTCCAAGTCCTTCTCCTTTGTGCTGCTCTCAATTAATTGTCTGTCCATCCTGAACCTGTGCTCGGGATTGTCCTGACCCACGTGCAGGACCTTGCCTTTGCCCTTGTTTAACTTCATGAGGTTTGCAGGGGCCCACCTCTCCAGCCTGTCAAGGTCCCTCCGAATGGCATCCCTCTATTCCATCATGTCGACCACACCACATAGGTTGGTATCTTTGGCAAACTTGCTGAGGATGCACTCAATCGCACTGTCCATGTTGCCAACAAAGACATCATGCTGGACCCAGTACCAAACCCTGAGGAACGCCACTCATCACCAGTCTCCACTTGCATATCGAGCCGTTGACCACAACTCTTCAAGTGCAACCCTCCTCAAAAAAATGATGAGATTAAAAAAATTACTAGCAGAAATACAGAAAACTGATCACACTGGTAACTGAACATATCTGGAATATGGTTATCAAATCTGGCCACAGGGCCTCGCCAGACATGGAAACGACCAAACCAAGAACATAAGACTAATAATAATGCAAAAAGATTCCCACTACATAGAGAATCTTTCTCCATAAGAAATATTTTCTATAGCCTTGATATCCTAATGAGAGTGTATATAAAAAATTACTCAAATAATAGTAAGTATATTTGAGATCAAAGACCAGAAAGACAGGATTATGTATTTGGTTAAATCTACTCTAAAAGTTATACCTAGTTATTCACTTCTGTCAGAAGGCACCAGAACTCCCGTGCCACAAGAAGTTCTAAAACATCTCCTGCATGTTTGCCACACTGTTGTAGACACAAATGGCTAGTGTGAAAGCAGCTTTTAGAGAAAACAAGGCAGCACACCCCAGTGATTTTAGGACTAGCCCAACTCCATCCTCTGTCTACCTCTTCCCTCACTTCTACAGGTTCTCTACTCTTATAAAACCTTATTCTGCAAAATACAGCCATGCTGAGATGCAAATCTGAAGTTTCACTTACACCGTTTTTAACCATGCCATGAACTTCATAATTGTCACAACCCACTCACCCACCCATCTGCTGTGTGTGTCATATTTGTTTTGCCAAAAGTAAAGCATAAAGGAGTAAACTGCACTAATACAAACCAAGCCTGCACAATCATTACAGCACAAAATTAAAGACAATAAAAGAATGTGTGGACTTTTCACTGAGGTATTGGCTGTGTCTCAGACATACTTATTTATTACTTCAGAGCTTCTGGCACTGAAGAATAGTTCAGATTGCATCAACCGTTACAACACACATTACGAATATCTCTGTTCTCCTCTGTTGACAAGAACCAGAATTAAGACATCCTGCTTCCCAGTAGACAGTGCTTGGGCTCTATTCCTGAACTTACCAGCAATGTGCGACGTGACCTTTTTGCTAATATTTTACCTCTGTGTGCATCAGTCTGTTTCAGATTGAAGAATTCAAATATTTCTTTTTTGTTGCAAAGCTTTTAACAATTTACAAACATAAATTATATTGAAAACAATGTCATAATTCCAACAGACTTTATTCAAAAATACATTCTTTTAAAAACCTAATTCCACTCCTAATTCACAACTGCCTACTACTGTTGAAGTTGTTACACCTAAAAGGTCTGTCTTGTCTTTGAAAGCATTGACAGAGGGGAAAAAAAAATACCCAGATCCCTAGTTCACAGTAAAGACTGTTTCATTATGACAAAGAAAGGGTTAATTTTGCATTTCCAAAACTTTTCAGAAGTCTAATTTAAGAACTGAGTCAATAAAATAGACAAGACTCCAAGGAGTAGGGGGCGCATATTAGAAGCAAATGGTAGAATGTTTCAGTGCATGATTTTTTTCCTTCAAAGGAAGCATAATTTTCAGATGAAATAAGTGAGAAAGGCAACAGTGTTATTATTCCTGCTATGCTCTGTAACAAGCTCAACATACTTTTATCACCAGCGAACACCGCAGATTAGGATGCAGTTTCGTGTGAAATTTGAGCAGTACCTTTCACTGGCAGAATATCACTGTTAAAAAAAAAAAAGTCACAGCAAAACCCTGCTTCCAGGCTTAGCCTGACAATAATGAATATGTTATATTTTATAATATGCTTTCCATAAACTTTTTTCAATTTATTAAACACAGCAATATAACATTTTATAACCATCTTTCTGTTCCTTTACACCTTATGAAAACTAAATGTGAATTCAGTCTAATAAAGGGCTTGCACATTTTGGTTTTACAAACCTCCACTTTCTAATAGGTTTAAAAACAACCATACGTACACAAGACAGCAATGCCTCAGAAACGCGGCCGTCCACTACTCCGCCTTCCCTAGCAAGCCGCCCAGCTTCTCCCCCCTCACTCACCATTCTCACGCTAGTGTGTGTAGCGTACCAAAAGAAGGTAAGTGCTTTGACTGCACCTCGAAGGGAAACCACATCAACACCACCCCTCACGCCGGAATGGCGCACACGGGCATCGCCAACAGACAGGCATGGTCCCAGGTGCCACAAGACGGCGCGTCTCAAAGCACGGGGGACCGAGCATCCTAAGGATGGCTCAGCACACCACAGGTTTATGGTCAGTCCCATGTCACACATGGGTGTGAGTGTAACTGGCTACACAGCTTGTCACGCTGAGGTAGAGGCAAGGCGCAATTTTAGCACATAGTGTGTTAAAATAAAGAATATTGTTGATTGTTACCTTGCGAACAGAGGGGCAAAGCAGAATTCCAATCTTCTTCCACGGCGCTTCCACAGCTTTTTCTACAGAGCATTAGCACTGTATTAAAATTAGTATCTAAGGAAGGCACTGCAGGCATATCAGTTAACAGGTTAAAACACTGATATGAGGAAATATGAAAGTGCTAGGCTAAAATCAAGAACAGCGTTCAGCAACAGTCTGAAGGAACACTTTCCAATTGTGGCAAAAATCTGCTATTTTTAAAGTACAGCAAAAATGGATCCTGCTGCAAGGAATTTATAAATGCACACCTTATTCAGATTCAATGCAACGAGTTAAAAAAAGAGACATTTTTAAACGTCGTTTTTTTTAAAGAGACATTAATTTCCCTAAGAAGGTCATTTCAGACCTTCTCAGGGAAATTAATCATAAAAGTTACCTATCCCAATAATGTACTTTCTCAGAGCACTGCAGATTTTAGAAAGAAATCTCCAGCAAGTGAAGGTCAGCACTTAAAATGTTGAAGCTTTTCAGAGATGCACTATTAATTAATTTAAACACATAGTCTTCGTGTCCCTTTTAACATGTAATCTTCATGTCCCACTCACCTACACTGTAAAATGTGGAGTCAGATTACAGATTCATAGAAGAAACAGAATAGTTTCCTTGAAATGCTACTCTGCTTATTGGTCCTAAACAAGCTTTAATCACTAGTATTATGCTTAAAATAAACTAAGTCAATAATCATGAAGAGTGACAAGAGATCAGACACCAGCTCTAAAACTGTTTCCTGCACTACAAGTTCTGCCCAAAGCAACTGCAACCACAAATATATACCCAAATGCTAGTTTAATATAACGTTAAATATGGAAGACTACAAAATTTGAACTCCAGGCACAGAGCTACTATTGCCTCTGGTCCTTTACCTGTATTGTTTTTACCTCATTTCAGTGCTTTCATTCTCATCAAACAGCTCCTTATTGTGCTCGTTTCACATAATTAACATAACGCCAGGTTACGCTAACTACGGCAGTACTGGTTGATGCTTGACATAGGTCCCAAGCCTGAGAGGTTATGAGCAACTCATTATTCTCCATTATGTAGTAGAGACTGAGTGATTTTAATGAGAATCAATTTCATTGAAGAACTCATCTGTGATGCTATAGCACTTTTGTACATCTCCCATTAAGTAGCATTTCTAATGAAAATTCACTTGGAGAGCTTAACAAAATACTCAGAATGGAAACTGTGACAAACTGACTAGAATCTGTGGTTTTTTAGAAAGGGCCACAACAAATTAGGAACCTTTCACAAAAGTGCCATTCTGTCTAGGAAAGAGACCCTTTGATTTGTAGATTTAATGTCTCTGTTCCTTTTCTCCTCTAAAAGGGTGGTCCTATCTTTGACTCTCTGTGGAACCTGGGCACTCTTGCTTCCTTTTCTTGTTTAAACAAAACAGAGCAGATTAAATACCAAATTAGTCATGACTCTATTTAGCTTCTTTTTCAGAACTGCAGAAGAGTCTAGTTACACCTTCCTAACTGAACTGTCTTCATAACTACAGAATAATTTAGCTTGAAATGGGCCTCAGGAGGTCATCTGGCTCAATCATCCCCATTCGCCCTGCTCAAAGCAGGGGGTAACTCTGAAAGTCCAAGTATTTTGCTTTACAGAGAATTTTCAACATATAGCTTCCAAAGAAATGTCCACTTCTGGAATCTTATCTGAGAACACCACTTTCACAGCATGAAAACTTAAATCTCTCTTAAACTTTCCAGCTACAGAACCACACAAACTGTTCCTTCTAAATTTAGTTTAGACATTTTGAGTGATGTTCTCAATTTTCTCCCCTCCAACTTGAAAAATTCTACTTAAAATACTAATTCAATACATCAAAATCCTTTTGATAATAATCACTAACATCTTAGACAAGAATCTCTGAGTTTCAGTTGTGGCTGCCTTAATCACTGTATTCTTTTTTATCTTTTCTTCATAACTTTCTCATTTTTTGCTTTTTGTATCACTGCACATGTTACAAGCAATATTCTTTATTTCTATGATTTCCTTAGCTAGCTATACATCAATTATTAGTTGAGAAGACAAAGTGGTAAGCTAATTTCTGCAGCTCAAAGAGGGTTTTACTCCTCAGCCTTTCATTTCCTGCCTCAGTCAATTCCATACATTCCATGTCACTCTTGATCCTTTAACTGAAACTATTTTGGCAATTTTATCTTATCTGTTACTAATGTGTAGAATATTTACTCTAAATGTGCTCCATATTGACATTTCCATAATTTCCATTCTTCTCCCCCTCCTATTTTCTCCTTTATCATGCGTGTTGATTACATCAGGTAATCTTATCATTGCTATTTCATACCTGTGCCTTTTAGTTATTTGTACTTTACTTACAACTCAAATTCTTCTTATTGTATTCTTTGGTTTACATTTGGACAGAAGAGAAAATTATTTTAAAACTGCTACAGTAGCACGAGATAAGCTCACGATCTGTAAAACTTTATATGCAAACTTCATACATAAAGATCTTTGAGACGGAATTGTTTGGGGTAAAAATTCTATTATTTTAAGATTGAGCATATGAATGACAGTACTAATAACAGAAAAAGAATCTAATCAAATAGCACTTCAGACAAACATGTATAAACACGATTACAAAAAAAGTAACCAAAATGCTTAGCAATTTCCTGCTTCTTAAATTTGTAGGAATTCTTGAAATATTTAATTGTCTCTCCATCTCACTGATTTCATTAACAAGAAATGCAAATGCATCAACCTTAATAAATTCCATGCAAGTAATTTCTCTTTCCTCCCTCTGAAAACATTGTTTTATGAGCTTACCAAAAGTCTTCCTGATCCTTGTATTAGTAGCACAAACATACTAGAAGAGTCTCACTTTCATCTACATCTGTAAAGTAAAATGCTAGTCTTAAGATATCTGCTAAAATATGGGAGACAACTGCCATTTTGAAAAGCACAAGTGCAGCAACGATGAAAAAGAAGTGTAACAGTAAAGAACAGGGTATAGTTTAAAGTTGAATTCTCTTTGCTACGTCACACCCTTCCTCATGCCAACAACTCAATCACCTGCAAAACACAGCCTATCTCCTCCTGTGCCAGTTCAATCTTCTTGTAGGGCTCAGTGGAAACTTAAGCACTCGTGATTTCTAGAAACCTCCAGAATATTGGTTTCCATTTCCTAATTCATTTCAGGGATCCATTTTGCAGCGTAGCTTTACAAACATATCAACACAACTGAGAGTGTGTTGAAATTCATTCACCAACCTTTCTTCCACCTACTACAAAAGAAAATACACTTGGGGTTGCAATGGATTTAGAGGGGGAATCAATACACTTCTTAACAGTCAGCAGAAGGAAGGGGTTTTGTTTTGCTTTTATTTCCAAGGTTCATCTCTGCACTTACAGTTCGTTCTACTGCTTTTGTGTCTGCCTTGAAGGACGAAGGACACTTGACAACTGTTGACATAGGTACCTATTCACATGCAAAAAAATCCCACATAAATTAAGCAACATTAGGGTTTACAGTCTGTATCAGTAACTACAGGATAAAAACATCTCCAACGTTCTAGCAAGAACAGCCAAGTAAATTCAATCCCATGCTGTGCTATTCCCATGATGCCTGTTCTAGAAGCAACCTTTTCTTCCTTCCTGGTCGAGGATTTCCTGTGCCTTTCCAATCTGATTTCCAGGCTCCATGTAGCCCACAGACAGAGTAACAGAATGGTAAGCAAAACAGATTTTACTGTCACTTGCCCATCTGCAGTTCCTCACTCTACCTGTCTGTCTATCTATAAAAATATATAAAATTTACAAGTTTCAACAGGAATTTTTATTACAATCAAAAAAAAAATTGCAAAACTCCTTTTGGTCACCTCACCCATTTTTCTGCTAGTGTATGAGTGTATTCTATCTTATACTCTCTGGAACTGTTTTTTTCCCCATTTTCTGTAGAGTACTCATCTACCTGGAGGGAGATCAGTCACCTTCTTCTGCCTTATTTTATACACAACTTCCAGAAAGTGGATACCACGCAGCTGAATCCCTGTACTAGATCCAGGACTAGAAGGCAGCTCAGTGAACCACTCTCCTTCTCCCAGGTGCATTATTTCATCACCTGGACCGTGTGTTCTCCACAGCACCCAAAAGCGTCTACCTGCCTGGTGTTTAATGACAGCAAAGCCTGACCTTAAATCAGAATGTTCATAGTCAATTGGTGTTTGGGCAAAAATCCAGGACTTCTACGAGAAACAATCAGCAAAAATGAAACGGTAATTTTTACACAGTTTAAGTCAATTAAACTTGAAAGGGATTCTGTGGGACAAATTCAAAGACATTTTTCTAGCCCAAAGGCTTTCTTCTCAACATATTCCAAACACTTTTACACTCAGTAAAGATGTTAGTATTCTTTAACTTCGAAAAAAGCAACCGCAAAGAGTATTTTAATGAAAGCGTTAAGAATTAGATGCAAATAATAAGGAAACAGTGACTCTATGTAACTAGGTATTGGTTTTTAAAAAAAACTTTATTTCCACAAAGCCAAAGAATAATTTAATTTTCTCAAGCTCTGAGGTAATATGAAGATATTAACATATGTTGTACATGTACAAAGGCAAAAGATTAATTTTGCACCTGTTCTAGACCTGTTGGTAGAACAGCACTTCAGAAAACAGTGGGAAAAGCAATGCTGATTTTTTTATCCCTAGTCTGAAGCCATATTGCTATAAAAAGCTAGTAGTCTCTCAAGTTTGCAAGTTTTGAGCGTCTTAAAAATAGTCACATTAACAAAAACATTCAAGTTACTTCAACAAACTCTCAAAACTAGGTATTGTTGGATTGGAATGTTTTGAAAATCAATTATTTTATTGCAAAGAGAGGAAGAAAGGTTATAGAATGAGTATCCACAACATTAACAGCTCATTGTTGTGCTTCAGCTACAGCACTGCACCTGCTCAGTGCTGGCAAATGCGTTTTGGTAGACTCTCCATAAAGAACAGATACACTAAATGCCCTTTTTGTGTTTGGTTGGGTTTGTTGGGTTTTTTTTTTGTTATATCCTTCCTCTGCCTTACTATTTCCACACATCTTTGAAGGATCTGCTGTTGGTCTGTGGCTCACCCTTGAATGGCATTCCTGCAGCTAAAGATGTGTCAGGGTCTTCTCTTCAAAAAGCGGTAAATACCAGCATGCTCTGTCCTAGACAGGCCTCCACCTTAAAGTCAAGGATGGCTCCAAGTTCTTTGTGACTCCCCCTCAAAATTGCTGTTTAAAATGGTAATGTGAATTTTAAAGGAACTCTACTAAAAAAATAAATTCATATTATGCTGCACTTGAATTTTCAAGAGCTTTTCGGAATGACTTTTCAGATACCGGCTTGAGAACACAGCACTGCATCACGTGGCATCACGCTTCTCACAGTGCATCGCTTCCCTGCATGTTAATCATCCTCAGCTTACCCAGAAAAACCTCTACAGGTTCGACTTCAGTCAGCTCTCCGTGAACAACACTCCGTTGCTCCTCTGTTCCTCTTAATTGCCCTTACTGTCTCCACCTCTCCAGAATTGTTTCATGCACTTCTGCTCTGTTACTCTGTTCTCAGACATCGCTGTGCCAGCTCACCTGTCCGCCTGTCTACAGCGCCCTCGGCAAATCAGTAAACTCCAACAGAGAAGCTCCTCGCTGCTGCAGCAAAGCAAATCTCCTGAAAAGGCTTAGCATTAAACATTTCCTCATGTATGTTATCTCAAATACATCTGCATTTGGAAAGAAATCAAATAGTACCAATTTCAATACTAAAAGCTTGCTATTCTTGATCTCATCCATATTGTCTACAAACCACTTTGGTCCTCCTCAGAAAGACTTTAATTTTCACTCAACGTGACACAAATTCAGAATGAGGAAACTAAAATGCTCACTTACAGACCTTGTTAAATGTTAGCCTCCAAAGTACAGATAGGAATACACTGCCATCCAGGAACTCTGAAACTGTCCAAACACTGCCTAGACATCTTTCTTGCATTTATATCATTCCATGCTATCCCTTCAGGAGCAGAAGATATCCTACAGCACAAGAGGGGTTTTAAGGCCTGAAGAACAAGGGAAACCAACCTATTAAAGAACTACAATGACACATTATTTAATCAACTATTCTTCAAAAGAAACAGAAGTAACAATAAAAAAAATATATATATGAGCTATATGAAGGCAGAACTTCAAAACATGTATTAGAACTTCTTAAGACATAGCACCAACCCCAAGAATTCTATTCCAGTTTGATAGCAACTCTGCTGTTTGAGGAATTTCAAAGATAGTTTGGAATCTGTACCATTTCTTTGATAGGAGCACAATGTACATGTTCCTATGAAGATGGGATGACAGAAAGGAAGAAGGAATGGGAACGTGAAGAGGCAAAGTGATCTAGAAATAAAAAGAAAAAAACAGCTCAGGAATGGTGTTTCTCTGCTGTCACAAGGACTTTCCTGAGTCTACAGATGCCTTTCTTCCTGCCTCTAAGCTGCATCTTCAAATGAACCTTCTCCTCCTGAGTACTCTGAGATGTTCTAATAAAACGCACTTCCTTTCCAGTAACGACTTTGGGTATTTGCAGGCTGTATTTGCAATGTTTATATACTTGTCCTTGAACAAAGACATGTATTTGTTTTCAAATGTGTATGGTTAGATTTTGAAATTCTTTTATTTAGGATTCAGAATATGAGAAGAGGAAAGACAACATGAATTTGAACTCCTCCATGCAGTTAATCCTACACTCAGTTCCAGGCTGTAAAACCCTCCTAGGGTGGGTTGGTAGGAAGGGATGGTGGGGAGGTAGGGGAAGGGCTCTTTACATTAGTGATGGGTGACAGAACAAGAGGAAATGGGTATAAGCTTAGTCAGGGGAGATTCAGGTTGGATGTTAGAAAGTATTTCTTCTCTGAAAGGGTTGTCAGCCACTGGAATAGGCTGCCCAGGGAGGTGGTTGAGTCCCCATCCCTGAATGTGTTTAATAAAAGGGTGGATGAACTACTTAGGGATATGGTTTAATGGGGGATTAGGGATGGTTGGACTGGATGATCTCTAAGGTCTTTTCCAACCTAGAAATCTATGAATCTATGAATCTAGGTATGACGGCACTCCTAAGACACCAGTGGGCAGACTCTCAAGATACAGCGTCAGTCCCTCTCCAGAAGGCTTAAGTCTGCGACTCTCCTATGCCAACACAGTGGACAATCCATTTCTCCATCTCATGAAGGAGACAAGGGCATCCTTTAGTGTTGAAGCATCTAATTAAAGAAATAGATAGTGACCAGAGCTGCCTACGAATCTGGCCCTTGGTAACTTGTTTTGCTGTCAAATTCCCCATCTCACAACATGACTTATTCACAAGCATAAGCATCTCCCAGCTCCTTGTTTCTGTTTATGTTGGAGAAGAGGACAGACAAACAATCTAGTATTTTCAGCCTTCTTTAAAACTCTGCTGCCTGCCTCTGTGCACCAGAAGTAATCCAAAAAGCCTCGGATCAGGTATTACTGGAAAACTCAGTGCCTAATCCTGATGTTGCAGAGGAAAGAAAGCATTTACAAACACCACTTACAAAGCAATTCTTGTAATATTTTGATTACATGCACAGCAGAAATTGTCATCCCCTTACACAGAGACAGCTATAAACTCAACGAAAAAGCATCACAGTGCAATTTTCTCTTCCATTTGACCCACTGGTGTGGTTCCATTTCATGGGCTGGCTGGACAAGTTAGTTAACTCTGACTACATATATGCAAGCTCAAAAATGTTGCTCAAGGGACCAGAAAGAAGCAGCCTTCCCTTATGTGTAAATTTCAAGCTAGACAAGTACTTTCATTAGCTTTGGCTCTACTTTTGTTTTTGTATTGCCCTTTCATTACTACAAGGCTTCAAAATGGATTGTCAGTAACAGGATCTGTCTCGATATGGAAAAAAAAAATATTTTACTTTCCTCCTTGAAATTTCTTTCTATTACTGCCTTGTCAGTGAGCATGCATTCCTAGAAATATATATATTTTATTTCATTAGCAGTGATTTTATACAACCATAGTAAACAAGACTTGCTCAGCGGCTTGAGGCCACACTGTGGACTGTGGTTTTCCTGTGAAAGAGGTCATATTTCACATATTTTAACCTGTGAAAAAGGTCACTTGTCATAGCAGCTTTTAAAGTTTGCTAAATCTTCGTACAAAGCCGCAGTGGCACAAATTTAGACGCCACACAGTTCCAGATACCCAGACTCCTGTCATTTGTAAACAACAGGAAATAAGACGAGTGAAAATTGCTGCCCTTGCATATAATTGAGGTGATGACCTATCTTCTTCCACCTGAAGCATGACTGGAAAGGGTGTCACAGCACTGTTACAGACAGCTGTTAAACGTCAAATGCACAGTGTTGATACTGTTTGACGGCATGTATTGTATATTTATTGCCTCAAGCAGGACAGATGTTAGCCATGCAGGAGAGGCTCGCTTTGTGCTCCTTCAAGAATATATATACTACTTCTCCAGAAGTCAGATTTGGCAATTTCATTAGTTTGCACATTGACAAAAAAATTAGCAAAAGTAACTGGAAAGTAAGCCCAGCGATTCTGCAAAGCAAACAGAAAAAAACAGAACAATCCAATTGTTTTTAAACTCAAGAACATGCTATTAACCCACAAAGCAGCTTGGTTGGAAACTCATAATCACCGAGAGGATTACTTTTCCTTGACAGCACTATTTTGTACTGAAACTCACAAAACAATGCATTTAAAGAACTAACAAAGAAAAAGCAGAGCACAAAGGAGAATCACAACGATGGTGAACACAAATGTAAACTGAATGCAAGTAAAAAAGCCCGGACTCCTTCTGTACTATTCTGACCAGACCTGGTGAGATGCTTGTCATATAAAATACCTAATTAGTTTGTAATAGTCTAAGTAATACAGAGTCACTGGCAAGGTATGAACCAACAGGGTAACTGGATACGGGTCTCTTCACCATCATGTCTTCTAAAGGTACGTGAGACAAAAGCAAGGCACAACCTACACGGCATGTGAATTGGTCTAACAGCTGCTCCTTGCTGTCCTTTCGCTCCCAAACAGCCTCTTCTGATACAAGTGTTGACATGGCTAGGAAGAAAAGGTATGCGTGCCGCTCAACAAGATGCGTGACAGGCTGTGTACAGAGACATAGCATAGCATACAGGATGCATAGCCCCAAAGCAGTCCCACAGTAAGCTGTAGGACACGACCCTGGCAAAATGCAACTGATCTGACACAGATCAGCTTCTCTCCTTTGGGCTGCACAGTAAAAATACTGTTACAGAATCTGTAATTTCCTAACTCAAATTAAACAGTTTCACATGCAATGTCCTCGCTTTTCGGTATTATAAAAGAGACACTGTTCAAATGCTTCAAACAGTTCATTTTTGGTTTCTGTGGCGAACACTACTCTTGAAAGGATTACAAAAGCCTGAAAGGAAAATACCGCTAAGCACTCATATCTGGAAGCAGAATCTCACGATTGTTTAATTTCATACCAACAGGAGTACTCATAGGACCGTACAGTTTAAACCCCTGTAAATTTGCCAAAACCATCCCTCTGCCCACAGACACTCAGCAGTGCTTCTTCTCAAAGAAAGGTAAACTGCCCCATTATATAAATGCAAGGGATATGTCTGTGCAGACACTTTGACTAGAAACTTCTACACGCACTCATGCAACATCTCTCCCCCTTCCAGTGCAGAAGACAGAGTTAGGACCGTTGTGGGCAAGACATCGACAAGAAAGCAGGCAGCCGTTCCCCCCTGGCTCACTCCCTCCCAGACTTCTCTGTTACCTCTCTAACAAGCCAGCATACACAGCAGTACACGGCTCACCTGATGCTCCCTGCTCCAGCAGTGTGCTGCTGACAATCAAGCTGATGCTGATGTTCCTCCATGCAAACATACTAGCTACTCAAATGCAGCTCTGCATGTCTGTTCCAGAGCATACCCTCTGGTAAGGGAGTTGAAAAGTTTGTTGGAGAGAGTAAAACAAATTAGAAATGAACTTTTTAAAAAAATCCGAGATTTGACATGCAAGAAAAGTTAAGGAATAATGAAAGTTAACTTAGTTAAATATTCCCAGATTTTAGATGAGCCTTTGAGCAACCTGAGGTAGCAGAAGGTGTCCCTTGTCCATGGCAGAGGGCTTGGAACTAGATGATCTTTAAGGTCCCTTCCAACTCAAACCATTCTATGATTCTAGGTTATTTAAATATTGTGAATTATCTATGAGATTTTTAATCCATTTGGCCCAACTTCCTTTTGGCACTTCAGAATCTTAAAAAGGCAAAATCATACTTGTTAAATGTTACTTATTTTCAGCTTTTCTGTCTATTAAGACAGACATCTTCCAGCATCTAACGGCAGTCAAACAGATTTTAAAAGCATGTAATTATACTTAGGCTTATAATGAAAAGCTTACAAATATGCAATGGAGTTCTACAATTTTAAATATCAATTCCAGTCTGTACAAGGCAGCTATTATACACAACTTTAGTGTCAGGA
Source organism: Tauraco erythrolophus (assembly GCF_009769465.1). NCBI lineage: Eukaryota > Metazoa > Chordata > Aves > Musophagiformes > Musophagidae > Tauraco > Tauraco erythrolophus. The sequence continues at coordinate 51,889,266 of NC_141496.1, read as the reverse complement.
CTGCCTTAGAAATGTCCATTTCTTAACTGGATTTGATGTTGAAGCTGGCCTTATTTTGTCAGGACACACACATATATTTTCAAGGAAAAGTAATTAACATCCAGCCTAAACAGGCAAAAGAATCATAGAATGGCATAGGCTGGAAGGGACCTCAGAGATCATCTAATCCAATCTCCCTGTCATGGGCAGGGATGCCTCTCAACTAGACCAGGCTACTCAAAGCACCATCCAACCTGGCCTTGAACACCTCCAGGGAGGGGACATCCACAACTTCTCTGGGCAATTTATTCCAAAGTCTTACCACCCTCGTACTGAAGAGTTTCTTCCTAAGATCTAATCTAAATCTGTTCTCCTTCAACTTAAACCCATTTCCCCTTGTCCTATCAGCGGACACTCTTGTAAAAAGTCCCTCCCCAGCCTTCCTGTAGGTTCCCTACAGGTATTGGAAGGCAGCTATTAGGTCCCCCCGAAGTCTTCTCTTTTCAAGCCTGAACAATCCCAGCTCCTGCAACCTGTCCTCGTAGCAGAGGTGCTCCAGCCCCTGGATCATCTTTGTGGCCCTCCTCTGAACACGTTCCAACAAATCTATGTGTCTCATATGGTGGGGACACCAGAACTGGATGCAGTATTTGAGGTGAGGTCTCACAAGAGCAGAGTAGAGGGGCAGAATCACCTCTCTTGACCTGCTGACCACGCTTCACTTGATACATCCCAGGATGCGGTTGGCCTTCAGTGCCACATGAGCACACTGCTGGCTCATGTTGAGCTTCTCATCTATAAACACCCCCAAATCCTTCACTTCAGGGCTACTCTCAACCCACTCTGTGCCCAGTTTGTATTTCTGCCTAGGATTGGCCCGACCCAGGTGAAGGACCTTGCATTTTGACTTGTTGAAGCTCATGCAGTTTGCACTGGCCCAATTCTCAAGCCTATCAAGGTCCCTCTGTATGGCAACTTTACAAATATAAGAACTAGAACAACTAGGTCTACTGCAACTGCAGATCAAGCAAATGATCTGACATTGTAGGGTGAAAAAAAAAAATCTAGAAACTGATGAAAATGACCCGTTTGATGTGCATAAAGATATAACACAGTAAAATTTATTCAGGCAGCATGACACTCAGCAAGAAAACAAACATCTTAAATATTATGGTACTTCTAAAAATGTTCATTTAAATACTGTTCTTATCAAATCTGCCTATAAGAACCTGTCCTACAGCAATAATTCAGCAAAACGGATTGAAAATTCTACATTTTACAAAGCGAAAAGTAGCTATAGTGGACTTCCAGTCTACAATATTTTTTATGAAGATAACAAAGATTTTTCACAGCAGAAGAGCAAGATCAGAGTGTCTAACTTGGGTTAAAATGTCAGCATGCAGCTAGGCTTTTCAGAAGCTGCACAGAGAATCAACATAAATAAGGCACTCACAGGCTGAGTGACTACTCCATGCCTCTTATACCTTAGTAGCTTCTAAGCTAATCCATCCACTTAGCTTTCAAAGGTGAAAAGTACACATTTCGGGACAAAATAATGAAGTACATCTTAAAAAAGAAATTTAACAAGTTTGTGTAGGCATACTTTTTTTGTGCACTACAAAAAAAAAAAAGAAAGGCAGATGAAACACTGGGGAAAACAAGGAAAAAAAAATCCTGCCAGTGTTCATCAGCAGCTCAAGTACAACAAAGTATCATTATTCACTCCATGAAGAAAATGGAATAAAGAGTTATACAAATTACTAAAGAACTGCTTAGGGTGGACAGTAAGAACTCATTTCACTGGCATTCATATTGGATTGTTTTTCTGTTTCTTCGCAGAATTTTTTCTTCTGCTTACAACACCAGAGTTCTACTTCTATCCACAACCATCGCAGAGACTGCTGAGGAGCACTTCAGTAAACAGCACTGTTAAACACAGGAATGGAAGGCAGAAAGATTCCTTTATTTTCTGCCCATCCTGCCATAGCTGCAGAAGTAAAATGCAGTGGTGAGAAAAGAAATTTTTACCAACTACAGTAAGCCTAGAAAAACGGAATTATTCAGAGAAGAGGTGGAGTGCTGTAGCCAATCTAGGCAGGTGTGAACATCATGCTCTCCCTCTTCTACAAGCCTGCTACTTAGTCACCTTTTCTGTTTTGTTTTGTTTCTCGTTTTTTGTCTGTTTTTTTTTTTTACAAATAGGCTGTATAAGACTTCTTTGAACACTCCATGCTGTTCTTTCTGGATGCCCCACGCAAAGTCATGAACCTACCTCTTTTTGGAGTGTCTCCAAAAATACATTCCTCTGGTGCAGCTACAAAAGTTAGAGGTATTTATAGGCAAGTTCACAACTTTCATTAAAACATCTGTGTATATTTAGATCTTACTTTTATCTCCTTCATTTTTATATTGTGCTTCTCTCTGACATCTAAAGACGTCCTCATATTCAGAGAGTGCCTCTAACACAGTACAGATTATCAGAAGACAAGGCATTAAGAAGAGTGCACCTCTTCCATTTCCACCCAAGAAGTGAACAGCAAAGCACAGAATGCTTCCAAGCTACTGCTACAGTACTGAAGAGCAAGGCAATTGCTTCTGAAGTGCCAGTATAAATGAAAAACAGGCAATAATTGCAACTGTAGAAGATAATCCTATCTCTTCCAACAAGCTCCAAAGGTATCCCCTACACAGAAACGAGCCACAGGAAAATAAAACACTGTTGGCTGTTAAAGATGTGACGTATTTTGAAGCATAAAGTCTACCAAGAAAAAAACACATGGAAATTCATTTTTTAAAATTCTACCTTTCGTAACTTTTCTCAAAGGAAAAATAAAGCATTAATAGATAACAAAACTCTTTACAAGTAAGAATTTTCAAGTTGCAACTGCTGAACAAGTTTATCATTTTACAGATGGAAGAACTGAGATGCTGAAGATGGAAAACTGAGAAGTACTTCCAGTGGTACTCGGAAAAAGTAGACCCATGTTTACAGACAGTTCTGCGCTGCTTTCCCAACACCAAGGCTTTCATATATAAAAAGTTAATCTCCTACTTTTATAAAGAACTTATTCTGTCTCTTCTCTGCTCAGTACTAATTGTCAAATAATGCGAAAGGTGACTACTTCTACCTGATACAAATGCCACAAAATACTACTCACTTGATGTATCTAAAGGCCTTATGACCCTCTGAATTTCATACCTTTTAACATTCAGAAGAAGTTTTGATTTTTATGTATCTTTATGTAGAAGAAATATCTGTTCTTAAACATCCATGTTAGAAAGCTGCTGACTTGAGAGACTACACATTGTCTTCCTCTGCCCTCACCTCCAGTTCTCAAAGGCAGCAGCCAACTTCATTGAGGACACATGCAGAAGAGCTATGCTGGCAGGACTGGGCCCAGCTGTTAGGAAAAGTTCAACTTTTATGTTCACCTCTCCTTAATCTCACCTGTTTCTTATGCTACCTTATCTTCCTACTTTAGAGTCAAACAGAAACTGACATGGGAGGGATGCCAATTTTTAACATTTATGGAGGCACCACAGAACTTATTGCCTACGTAAAAGCAGGGGGATCAGTACTGCCAGTGAGTAACGCAAAAGCACACCAAAAGCACTGAAAAAATAGCGTTATCTTCCATTGCTACACATAAATGAAGACAATTCATTTGCTAAAACATTGCATAGTTTCTGAGAACAGCAGGCAAGAAGGTATACAGATGCCTTAGAATTGGCAATGAAGCCCATGAATGCTTTTCCTTCATCTCAAAAGGCTGATAGACCAAGCCTACAAAACCAGTTTGAGGCAAACAGGAAACAGAAAAAAGCTGGCATGCACAACTGCATTAAATGAGAAAAAGTCACCAGATCTTTGTGTATTTCAAATGCCCTAAAGTTTAACTCTGCCTGGTAATTAAATGGGTCACCAAGTTTAAACTTAAAAGTTAAGTATTCAGCTACTTTTCTGCTGCTTATTTGGACTGACAATGGTAAAGTTAAACATTACGGATAATTCAATTTACACCTGTATAAAACAAGTGTTTCAGTACTAACTATACGCTAAGGTTGCCCATGGCCGCAACCAACTGTACCTGGTCAACTGGGATCATTTTCTTCTTTAATTCCATGACACAAAGACACATGGACAAAGCATTAAGAGAGTTTTAGTGGGAACAGAGCATGTGCAGAGGCTGTAGCCAGTTTCAGGGTTTGTTGTGTACTTAGTCAGATGAAACATAAAGAATACTGTAAAGAGGTCCTTACTATAAGCTGGGTAATTAAATCATATTTGATCACAAATGAAGCCAGATAATTAACTACACCCTGCAGTACAATTGCCTGAGGTGAGTGCACACTCCTGGAGTCACACCATCTGGTAAATGGTTTCTAAGTAAAATGTCAAACTACTCACAACTTACAGGACATGGGTTACTCTGCCATCCATTTCTAAGCTGGTAAGAAAACAAAACTGCTCTCAGCATCTTGAAAATTCTTGACTGTAGCTTCATTTTTCCTCTAATTAAATGGATTTAGAGATAATAGATATGATAGCTCAAAAACCATCTAAAGCAAGAACTGCTGTGCTTTGCAAGTCCAGCTGAGCAATGGAGTTTCTGACAGCCTTCTGTAGCAATGTGACAGCCTTGAAGCAAATTATAAATTTCAGGCTCATTTTTCTGAGCTATTCCACACACGCAAGATTATACAGTCCTTCTCACTACAGCTCCTACAAATATGAGGACTTTTCTCAATATTCTGAAACCTCCTGTTAGGGAAGTTTCTGCTTTCTTATCAGCAGCAGCATTTATTAGATTTCAGTTCTCAGAAGAAAATTGGCTTCACGATGTACCTTGTCAAAAGCAGCAACCTTGCTTGTATGCAGAAGTTCAGAAAGACCTTGTACCAGGACTGTGCTATCTGAGACTATCCAGGCCTCCAATTACCTCCTCTAAATAGGAATGAAAAAACCTTTTCTCTCAATCTCAATCTTAAACATTTTTGCCTTCATCCAAGGCCTGTCCTACTTACTTTTTGCAATTGCTAGAGACCTACAAATCTGCTTGATGAGAAGACTAAACTCAGTTCAAGGGTGTACATGTAAGCTTGTTTGTGTTCTGAGAAGCAAAAGGGTGATGTTATCAGAACAGAAAGTGGTTGAGAGGTAGCTCACGAATGTAAGAAGCAATTTACAAGTTTAGTCTTTGCAACTCAACACAGCTCCTCCAGTGGCACTTAAATGCATCACCACTAAAGCTGTGGACTGAGAAGGCAAATGAAAGGGGTACATCAGGGTAAAGATGCTCAACTCTGCCACCTCCTACCTCTCTGGAGTGAGAAAGTATCACTAGCATCCACCAACTCTCACTGTTATGCCACTCCACAAATGTAACTTCTTTTCAGAAGGAAACAAAGGGCTAAACTGAGAGGGAAGGGGAAGCATCACCTTATTTCTTTAAATATCCATCCAAGTGCAGGTACTGCCTGCATGCCATACAAGCCACACAGAATCTGCAGCCTGAATTGAGTGATTGATCTAGCTCCGCTGA